>NC_091438.1:161560720-161730720 GCF_964237555.1 Oryctolagus cuniculus
GCACGGAGAGGACTCAGCAGCGTGCACGTGTGTGTGTGCACGTGTGTGCGCCTGTGTGTGGTTGTATGCATACCTGTGTGCATGTGTTATATGTGTGTGTGCATGTGGTTGTATGTGTACCTGTGTGCATGTGTTGTATGTGTGCATGCACATGTGTGGTTATATGTGTACTGTGTGCACGTGTGTGGTTGTATGTTTATTGTGTGCATGTGTTGTGTGTGTGCACGTGTGTGTGGTTGTATGTGTACTTGTGTGTGTGATTGTATGTGTACTTGTGTGCATGTGTTGTGTGTGCACGTGTGTGTGGTTGTATGTGTGTCTGTGTGCATGTGTTGTGTGTATGCGTGTATGTCCACAGGTATTTATGTATGCATGCATGTGTGCATACACATAGGTGCACACGTGTGTTTGTGTGTTCATGACTTTCTGTGAGTATAACTGTATGTGTACACATGTACATCTGCTTATGTGTGCCTATGTGTGCATGTACGTGACTATATTCATGTGCATGTGTATATGCATTTAGGTGTGAGCACTTGTGTTTGTCCATGTCTACACATGTGTGCATGTATGTTCACACACGTGTCTGCAATGCACTCCCGTGAGCATTTGCACGTGTGTGTGAGGTACTGACATGCAGCCACTTTGCCCTTTAGGAGTCACAGCCCCCGGCGCCAGGTTCCAGCCTCTCTTTCCTGGGGGGAGCAGGGTGGGGAGGAGGGAGACCACACGTCCCCCGCCTGTGCCGCGGTAGGGGGAGGCACTCTGCCAGCGGGAGGGGACGCAAGCCCGTTGTTCGGGGCTCCTGTTAGAGCGCCGGGGACGTGACCGCTCAGGAAACTTGCCGGAAGGAGATGCAGAACCACATCCAGCGGGGCCCCCGCCGCTCTGGGTTTGGGCGATTTTGTCCCTCCCCTGGCTCGTCTGCGATGCCTAACGTTTCCACGATAAACCCCTATTGCTTCGTAATGACAGCCATGGAGCGTCTCAGCGGCCAGCCTGGCGGTGGCAGGCATTTAGCTGGCGCCCTGGGAGCTGCCGCGCGGTGGTGATGCCCCCGACTGCGGATGCGGGGGACCGCGGGGACCGGGGCCATGATGAGCAGCTTCCCCGGTGGCTGCTGGTTCCCACCCTCCTGCGCGGGGGCCTTCGTGCTGCGGGGGCATGGGTCTCCCTGGCCAGTCACAGACCCGGGCGCGCTCCCCAGCGGTCAGCGTGCGCTGGGCCTGCACTGGCCGTGAGGCTGTGGCCTCTGCCGAGCCTTCCCTGTTTCTCAGGACCCGAGGTTCAGAGCGGTTGTGTCGTGGGGCCCCTGGGTGGATGTCTGAGCGCCGGCCATCTCGCATAAATCCCTTGATTCTCTCCTAAGTTAAATGGGGATAACGGCAGTGGGCACCGCGCAAGGCTGGCTGGAGGATGGAGCCACGGCCAGGAGGAAGCACCCGGCGCGTGTGCACCGTCTCCTGGCTGTGCCTGCATTGCCAGGCGGGACAGCCCCGTCCTCGTCCCCGGAGCCAGTGGCCATCAGGTTCTGTGCTGCCGCTGTGTCCCTGCCGGTGAGGTCACGGGGAATGGGGCCTCCGAGGTGACGAGGCTGTGGCAGCTCCTCCCTGGTGAGTGAGACCGGGCTTGGCCGGGGCGTCTGTCCCTCCTGGCCCCCACCGTGGCGGGACCGAGCGAGCGCCTCCACGTGGGGCCTCCGCGTGTCCTCCTGTGCCATGGGGCTCCTGCCTGAGCTTTCCACGCCCCGTCCCTGGCCGAGCAGCCCATCCCCTGGGGCCGCGGGACAGCCTCCGGTGTGAGGACAGCAGGGACGTGTGCAGGTGACCACGCGGCTGGCAGAGGGGGCTTCAGACGGTTCATTAGGAAGAAATGATCAGGTCGAGGGGGTGCACCAGGATGTGAGCGCTGCACCGCGCACGTGGGCACCCCTCCCCCTACACCTGTACACGGGCACCCCTCCCCCTACACCACACACGGGCACCCCTCCCCCTACACCACACACGGGCACCCCTCCCCTTACACTGTGCATGCGGGCACCCCTCCCCCTACACTGTGCATGCGGGCACCCCTCCCCCTACACCCGCATGCGGGCACCCCTCCCCCTAACCCGTATGCGGGCACCCCTCCCCCTACACCTGTATGCGGGCACCCCTCCTCCTACACCCGTACGTGGGCACCCCTCCCCCTACACCGCACAGGGCACCCCTCCCCCTACACCCGCACGCGGGCACCCCTCCCCCTATACCCGTATGTGGGCACCCCTCCCCCTACACCCGTACACGGGCACCCCTCCCCCTACACCCGTACACGGGCACCCCTCCCCCTACACCACACATGGGCACCCCTCCCCCTACACCCGTACACGGGCACCCCTCCCCTTACACCACACATGGGCACCCCTCCCCTTACACTGTGCATGCGGGCACCCTTCCCCCTACACTGTGCATGTGGCCACCCCTCCCTCTACAACCGCACGCAGGCACCCCTCCTTCTACACCTGCACGTGGGCACCCCCCACACTGAGCATGTGGGCACCCCTTCCCCTACACCCATACGTGGGCACCCCTCCCCCTACACCGCACACGGGCACCCCTCCCCCTACACCACACACGGGCACCCCTCCCTCTACACCACACACATGGGCACCCTTCCCCCTACACCCATACGTGGGCACCCCTCCCCCTACACCGCACACGGGCACCCCTCCCCCTACACCACACACATGGGCACCCCCCACACTGAGCATGTGGGCACCCCTCCCCCTACACCGCACACGGGCACCCCTCCCTCTACACCGCACTCGCGGGCACCCCTCCCTCGGCACATTCACGATGTGTCCATCCGAAACAGAACTTCAAAAAGCAAAACTCAGACTCAGGGTAGCAGCGCTGTTTCCTGCGAGGTTTCTGTTAGACGCCGCGTGCTGTGCAGCCACGCAGCAGCCCTGCAGGCAGGAGCTACATCTGTTCCTTAGCCCCCGCCCCCCCCCGGCCGGTGTGCCATGCACCTGACCGTCCTGTGTCCTGGCGTCGCCCTAGCGTGCGGCAGAACCGACCGAGACTTGGCACCTGCTCACCAGCTGCTGCCCGCCCCACCCACCGCCAGCCTCCCGGCCAAACCCTCCCCACGTCTCTCCCTCGAGTCTGTGACCTCCCGGGGTCCAGGCGTGGGTCCTCCTGGGGAATGCGGCCTCGGGGTGCAAGGCTGCAGGGACGCGTACCCAGCGGGTCCTGCTTCGGCACTGGAAGGGCGGGTGCCACTTTGCAGGGGCCCCATGGGGGCGTGGCGGCCAGGCCTCTGACGTGGTGGACTCCTCTTGGCGTGGGACATCAGCGCTCCTCTGAGACCAGCCCGGGGAGTGGGCTTCCTTTCCTTGACTCAACCTCCGTGCCAGGTGGGTCCCTGAATCCAGCCGCAGCTTTGGGGAGCCCTGCCTGCCTCCCCCCAAGTCCAGGACCCTCGCCGAGCCACGTGGTCTCCTGCCGCGTGGCAGGCGGGCTCCAGCCCCCCTTGCCTCTGCGTCCACTGCCACCTCCCTGTGTGCAGAGTCCTGGGGGAGCCACGGCCCCCGCCCGGCTCGGAGTCCTCGGGGCTTCTGTGCGGGCTGGCAGGTGACGAAGGAGGGAGCTCTTGTCCCTGGAATGGTGACGGGCAAAGTGGCTTCTCAAGAATCCTCCCCTCCCAGAGGCTCTGAAGTGGCTGCGGGGGGGGGGGGGCACCGTGGAGTCGGCACGGACTCTGCCGCCCCAGCTCCCAGGGTGCCTGCTCCTCCCAGCGGAGCTGTGTCGCCGCTCTCCGAGTGCCCCAGCCTGAAGCTGCGCGGCCGGCGCCCGCCTGGGTGAGGACAATTCTGGACAAACAGCCCTGTGACCGGCGAGTACCTGTGCGCAAGGCGTCCCCATCTCGCTCTGTGCAGGTGGCTGCCAGCCTGCACGGACACCCGCGTTTCGGGGGACAGCTGCCTCCACTGTCCCCAGGCCTGGTCTCTGCAGCTGGGGCGGCTGCCTGGCGCTGGGGACACTGCGGTCCTCCTGCCTGAACCTCTTGGTGCCCTGGGCCACGCAGGGCTTGGGGACACTGCGGTCCTCCTGCCTGAACCTCTGGGTGCCCTGGGCCACGCGGGGCTGAGCTGGTTCCCAAGATTCCTCCGCCAGCTCTGGCTCAGCTCCTCCCAGCGCGAGACCTGCGGGGGGCGTGGCTTTCCCCCTCCTGGTTCCCCCGGGCTGGCTCTGTGCTGCCGGGTGCGGGCGGGCGGGCGTTTGCAGAGACCACGTGGCCGGTGCTGGTCATTTCACTTGCCCGAGTTCCTGCTGGGTTCTCTGGGGTCTGCTCAGCTGCTGGAACGAATCCGGCGGCCTCGGGGGCTGAAGACAACAGAAATCTACTGTCCCCCAGTTCTGCAGAAAGCTGAGCCCAGGGCCGGCGCTGCGGCTCACTAAGCTAATCCTCCGCCTTGCGGCGCCGGCACACCGGGTTCTAGTCCCGGTCGAGGCGCCGGATTCTGTCCCGGTTGCCCCTCTTCCAGGCCAGCTCTCTGCTGTGGCCCGGGAGGGCAGTGGAGGATGGCCCAGGTGCTTGGGCCCTGCACCCACATGGGAGACCTGGAGAAGCACCTGGCTCCTGCCATCCGATCAGCACGGTGAGCCGGCCGCGGCGGCCATTGGAGGGTGAACCAACGGCAAAGGAAGACCTTTCTCTCTGTCACTGTCCACTCTGCCTGTCAAAAAAAAAAAAAAAAAAAAAAAAAAAAAAAAAAAGCTGAGCCCACGGTGTCCCTTGTGTGTGCCTCTGTCCGGATGTCCCTTGGTGTAAGGACACTGTCTTAGGGGCTCGAGGCCCCCGCATGACCTCCTCCTCAAAGACCCTGCTTAGGCCCGTCCTCGGGGGCCGGGGGCCGGGGGCTGGGACCTCAGCGCCCAGTGGGGAAGTGGGGACGCACTTCACCCTGTTTGGAAGGAACTCTCCTGCACACGGAGCGACTTCGGGGAAGCTGTTGTCCACATGGCTCGTGCCAGCGTCTTCCTTCCTTCCGGAAGAGGGGGGAGCCCTGCTCCGGGTGAGGCAGGAGACCACGCACCGCGGCAGGAGGCAGACTCAGACTGCGGAGCCACCGGGCCTGGGTTCCAAGCCCAGCTCTGCTGCCAACCTGCTGCGTGGCGCTGGAACGTGGTTTGGCCTCTCTCAGCCTCCTCCCAGTCCATGCACCACGAGCAAGGGGAGGCCTGCTTCGCAGGGGGCTTCGGGGCCACATGGCTGACGCAGGCTCCGGGCACTGCTTGTGGCTTTGGACCTCAGCGACCTCGCCCCCTTACTCCAAGGTGCTGGAATTATCTGGGGGCAGCAAGGACCCCGCGACGAGGTACTGGAGGGGTCTCAGCTCTGCGCTGGCCTCTTCCCAAGGTGGGGATGCAGCAGTCTCTGGGCCCTGGCATGGGCAGACCCAACATCGGGGGAGGGGAGTGACCAGGGGCAGGGACAGCCCAAGGCTAGAGAGAGAGAGAGAGACAGAGACAGAGAGAGGCTCTGCCTTCACCCACAGCTGAGCCCTGGCACTAGAGAGGCCAGGCAGTGCCAAACAGGCACTAGGGCTGGGATGCACAGGCCAGGCCCCGAGCAGACAAGGCCTCCCCGAGCTGCCAGGTGCCCCCCCCCCCCCGTGGTGACCGCGAGCACAGAATCTGGAAGCAGAGTGTGGCGGGGCCTCGGGGGACGATGCCGTGGGCCCTGGCTCTGACCCACCGGGCAGGACAGCCTGGGCCAGCAAGGCCCCCCTGACGGGCATGCGTGGGCACCACCACCCCCTGAACTCTGAGATTCAGGACAAATGCCTGACCTCTGACCTCTGACCTCTGTTTCCTGTCGTTAAGGGGCCTCAGTCCCAGGGTTTCCCGGGCTGTGCGAGAGCTCAGAGATGTTCAAGGTGCGGCTCTCAGCTCAGGGCCCGGCACGGGTGGTGCAGAGTGGGGCCCCAGACCCTCCTCTCTCTGCAGCTGTCCCGGTGGGTGGCAGGCAGCAGGTGGGGACAGGGCCACCTCCTGCTGCACCCCAGGGTGGCCTGGCCTCCGCCCCGCCCAGCACGGCCTCTCTCGGCCGAGGGATGCAGCTGCTCGGGGCCCCTGCTGGCCCTGCCCTGTCCCTGCAGGCTCCTTCCCGGGACTCAGGACTCGCGTGGCTCGGCCTGGGGGTGGGCGCGGAGGGACGGCTGCACGCGGCCCCTCGCTGTTTGAACGGCCGGTCCTTTTATTTGGAATCGCGGTGATGTGCATATTTGAGTTGTTCAAGAAGGGGGATTTAATAAGATGCCGACTGAGTAAATGCCAGTTGCTTTAAAAAAAAAAGTCCTTTAAATTGCTCAGCGGGTAAATGTTTGGGTAAAAATATCCTTTCTGTGGCCCACATCACGGTGCGCTGTTCTGGGTTGGGAGGTGGGTGCTGCGCGGAGACCACGCGTGCCCACGTGCAGGTGGCGGCCTCGGAGGAGCCACGGGCTCTGGGGTGGGGTGGGGGTCCCAGGACCTGACCCTGGCGACCCTGGGAGATGTGAGGCTCCCAGAACCCGTGCAGCAGGCACCAGCGTGGCCGCAGTGCCACGGCACCAGCGCCCGCACCGTGATGGGGACCTGGGCCTGGGGGCCAGGTGCTGTGCTCGGTGGCCAGGGGCCTTGCACAGGGTGGCAGAACCGGTCTAAGACCAAGCCCTGCCTGCAGCGGGGACAGCGGGCCTGAGGCCATTCCTGTGGCAGGTGCCTGGGTGCCCCAGACCTCGCCTGGCAGCTGTGGCCTCAGTAAGAGGGAGCAGCTATGGGGCATCTTGTCAGCCTGGCTCTGCCCTCCTGGCCTCCTGCACAGGTAGGGGTGCTGGCCACGCTGCCTCCTGCCCTGCTCTGGCATCCTCAGAACCCTTTCGGGGGGGGGGGCATCTCCCAAGGAGACTCCGGGATCAGCTCCTTCCCCCACAACCCTGGAATCTGGAAGTCAAGCCTGTGTCTTGATGCAGTGCCCATGGCTGCCACCAGGGGTCACCAGGCCCACAGCGGGCTGGAGAGTGGACGCCAGCCGGTGGCCACAGCTGAGAGGGCAGGTGATGTGGGAGGGGCAGGTGCTGGGCGGACAGTGTGAGGCATGAGGCCACTGACAGCAGGAATGTGGCCATTGCTTACTGCCTGGGACGTCAGCCCTGGCCTCCGGGGCCTGGTGCCCTGGCTGGCTGAGCGGCCAGCTGCCTTGGCAGAACTACAGGCCCTGGGGGTCCGGGCACCCGACACAGGTGCCCCCAGGGCAGAAGTGAGGCTCAGGGCAGTGTTTAGGACCAGGGTGGCTTTTGGAGTCACTCCGAGGCGGCCTTGGCTCCTGTGTGGCCTCGGGCCACTGCCTCACCCTCTCTGAGCCCCCGGAGTCAAGGGGAGTAGCTGTCAGAGGTCGCGGGACGGGCTGGACGGAGCGGCACCCGCAGAGTCGGCGGTGGGGCGTGATCACTCGGCCACGCGTGGAGCGTTGCGTGCTCCGTGGAGTCTCTGGAGGGGCCGCCCCTTCTGCCACGTCGTCGCCGACAGCCTGCTGGCTCCTGCTGCGTTTTAATGTTTCTAATCGCTGTTGATGATTCCTGGGGCCCCAGCCAAATAAGCACTTCCAATCAAAGCTCTGGCAGCCTGAGGTGGGTTGCCACGGCAACGGGAGGGGGGATTTTATTTTTTTACTGCTTCCCTGAAATATACACACACGTGTGCGCCTTTTTGTGGGCTCTGCCTGCGTGTGAGGCTGTTGCCAGCACTCAGTGCCGTGGGTGTGGAGCCCAGGCCCAGGCGGCTCCTCCCACACGGAGCACCTGCTCGCCAGGCTCCGCCTGCTCGCCCAGCTCGTGCTGGGGGGACCAGGATCTGCCCCGACAAACTCTCCCGGCGACGGCCTCGGGGCCCCGGCCAGACGGCAGAAGGGGCCGCGTGGGGGCCGATGGCCCTGCGGCGATTGACAGCATCACTTGTGTTTGTGTGCTTGTCTGTGTGTCTGTGTGTCTCTGTACAACTCTGTATATCTGTGTGTGCCTTTATCTCTGTGTCTCTGTGTGTCTGTGTGTACCTGTGTGTGCTTGTATCTCTGTGTGTGTCTGCTGTGAAGGGCTTGTGGTGGCCACGGGAGCGGCCATCGGAGAGGACTCGGGACCCAGGGCCCAGGCGTGGGGTCGCTGGGGACTAGGGAGGGGCCGTGCTGGGGGAGGAGCGGGGCCACTCTGACCTCTGGGCGCCCTCCCCACGTGCATTCAGCACCGGCCACCCTCAGCGCCCGGAGGTCCTGGGGTGCAGGCGTCCTTCTCGTGTGGGGACTGGCTGGGCCCTTTCAGTTCTCACACACACACACACAGAGACACAGAGACACACAGACACACACACACACACACATGGACACACACAGAGACACACAGACACACACACACAGACACACAGAGACACACACAGAGACAGAGACACACACACATGGACACACACAGAGACACACACAGACACACACACACAGAGACACAGAAACATACAGACACACAGACACACACAGAGACACAGACACACACAGACACACACAGAACACAGATACACACAGAGACACACAGATACACCCAGAGACACAGACACACAGACACACACAGAACACAGATACACACAGAGACACACAGATACACCCAGAGACACACACAGACACACACAGAGACACAGAGACACACAGACACACAGACACACACAGACACACAGACACACACAGAGATACTCACGGACACACACAGAGACACAGACACACACAGAGACACAGACACACACAGAGACACACAGATACACTCAGAGACACACACAGATACACACAGACACATAGAGACACACAGACACCACACAGACACCCAGAGACACACACACAGACACACTCAGATACACCCAGAGACACACACAGATACACACAGACACACAGACGCAGAGACACAGACACACACAGACACAGACACACAGACACACACAGAGACATACACACACACACATAGACACACACAGAGACACAGACACACACAGACACACACAGATACACCCAGATACACACAGACACACAGGCACATACACACAGAGACACACACACCAACACACAGACACACACCGACACACACACACAGACACACAGATACACACAGACACACCCAGATACACAGACACACGGATACAACAGACACACAGACACACAACACAGACACAGAGACACACAGATACACAGACACACACAGAGACACACACAGAGACACATAGAGAGACACGCACACAGATATACACACAGACATAGACACACACAGAGACACACAATGCCCCCTACCCCTGCCTGTCTTGCCTGCCCACCAGAGGGGCTGGCTCCCAGGCAGGTGGGCTCTGACCCCCCAGGTCTGAGCAGGCCGGGCCATGGTGGGGACCACAGGGCTCCACAGCACAGGTGGAGGCCTGCTGTCCAATCCACTGCCCCGTGGACAGAAGAACTGGACTCCAGGGGGACTGTAACCCCAACGCTGAGTCGAAGACCCCAGTGCCCACATCATAAACAGCCCACTGAGGGTTACACAGTGGCCATCGTGGGCTCACTAGGGGGTGCCAGAGGGAGTGGTGGTGACTGGCAAAGTGGAGGGGACAGCAGTGTCTCAGATCCAGGCACCGGCCCTGTCGGGGTGAGGCCTCGTGGCGCCAGCCTCCTTCTTTTCTACAGAAATGCCTGAGGGCCTTGGGCTCCTGGACGTGGGCTCCGAAGGCTCTGCCACTTCCCAAGCCCCCCCCCCCCCCGGCAGATCCCCTGCCTCCTCCCTGCCTGGGCTCCCGGAGGAGCTGCACCTCTCAGACACCTGCTCTCGCCGCCCCGGGGGCTTCGGCCGCCGGAGAGGGGCTGGCTGCGGGCCCTCCGCCGTCCGTTCCCAGGCCAGCGCTACAGAAGGTCTTCTCTGACGTTGCGTAAGTTCGCGTGGAGCCTCCTGGTGGTAATTCTTTGGTTCCGAAAGCCGAGAGCTTGGCTCTCTGCGTGAGGCTGGGATTGGCTGGGTGGAGAGGCGCGTGGAGCAGGCGGGCTGGGGCCCAGGCCTTCCCCTGCGGCGACGCTGGCCTCGCCTCTCCTCGCCCAGCGTCTAGCTGTTGGGGACTGGTGACCCAACAGCCGCTCACGCCCTCTGTGCGGTCACTCGTCCAGGACCAGGAGCCTGGTGGAGGGGCCTGTGGCAATCGCCTTCCGAGATGCCGACTCCAGGAAACGAGGCCGTCGCCCAGACCTCGGACCTGGGGCTCCCACCCCGCACCCAGGCCGCGGCACCGCCTTCCCCGCCGTCACGTGGTCTGCGCATGTGACTGACAGGGCCCCCCCCGGGCCTGGACCTGGCCGGTCGTGGGCCACAGGGCCCTGTGCGGACTCCAGGGGGCGGGGCTGCCGCCATTCTCTGCCCTCCCACGTACGGACCCCTTCCCTCACAGCCACGCCTCCCCCTGGGCTCCGGGTGCTCAGGGGGCTCCGCCCAGGGGCCCGCGGCTGCGTGACCAGGGCCTCTGCTCTGCTGTGTGCACGTCGCCGTCAGCCCTGGCTTCCTTCTGTGGCCACCACTGTGTGTGCCTTGGGCTCCGGCTGGCAGCTGGCCCCTTCCCGTCCTCAGATCTCCGTCCCTGTGCCGCTGGCAGGGCTGGGCGCAAAGGGGGTGAGCAGACAGACGCATGGGTTTCTGGGAAAGACAGCGTGCAGGGGTCCTGGGGCCTCCGGGTTCCTTCTTCCACTCCCGCCCCGCGAGCGGCCGAGCGGATCCGAGGACCCCCGGGCTGATGGCTCTGTTGTGCTTCGGAGCCAGGAGCGGCGAGGAGGCCCCGTCCAGAATCTTCGCTCTGGCTCTTGGGAGGGGCGTGGTCCCTCCACGGTGACGGCGCTGGGGTCTCACCGAGGGCACAGGGCCGGAGATGCGGGGCAGCGAGATGATTTCCAAGAGCACTTTTCGTAGACACGCAAAGCACAGCCCGGCTCCGCCTCAGTTCTACTCGGATCATTTGCCAGCACCGCGCCGAGCACCTGGCTCTGGGCTAAGCCCGGGAGGCTCGTGTGGCAAGATGGGGGTCTACGTGGGCTTTATGTATTAAAAAGATTTATTGATTTATTTGAAAGACAGAGAGAGAGAGAGAGAGAGAACGAGAGCGAGCGAGTCTTCCATCTGCCGGTCCACTCCCCACATGGAGACAGTGAGGGTCACGGGGTGGGTGACGAGGAGACAGCTATGCTGGTGGGCGCGGTGCCCTGGCAGGCGGCGGGTGGGAGGGCGCTGGGGGCATCCTTCCCCGGCCTCCTGCTCGCTCCCCTCCTCCCGCCGGGACGCCTTCCAGGCCCCAGAGCCGGGAGCAGCAGGTGGAGGCGGGAGTTCCTGTCTCCTGGAGGGGAGGAGGCCGCCTCACCACCCGCTGCCCACGTCCCACGGACTCCGGCCACGCCGGTGCCCTGAGTTCTGCGGTCCCTCTGTCCCGTGTCTGGCCCGCGGCCTCGGGTGAAGCAGCCACTGCTCCTGGGCGCTCGGGCTGTGAGCCCCTGGTCTCACTTCCCAGGAACGGAGGGCGAGCGGGCAGGGGCGGGAGATGCCGGAGGAAGGGCACAAGCGGCGGACGCCGGCGGAGGCTCAGGTGCTCCCGTCGGTGACCTGGTGACTGCGAACCCAGCTCTGCGCCCCTGAGAGTTTAACGGTGACAAAACGGTGAGTGAGACAACGCGTATGCTAGTCAGCCGGCATGTCACAGCGCACACCTGCACCAGATGACCCGCGTCCCATCCGCACGTGCAGACGCTCGGTCAGAGCCGTCGTGGGCTGGGGTCTGCCCTCCCCGCGGGAACGCAGCCAACGGCCGAGGCACGGAGACGCACAGGGAGCGGGACTGGGTTAGTCGGGACACGCGTGCCGGCTCCAGAACAGAGCCGTGCGGGAGCGAAACAGCCCCAAACGCAGAAGGGCCCCCAGACCCTCTGCGAGGAGACCCCTCCCACGCGACAGCGCTGTGCTGAGGTGAGGGAGGGGTGAGGGCCCGGTGGAGCCAATGAATATTCAGAAGGGGGCGGAGCTTGGTGCAGACTTAAGCGCCGCCCATTTTTTGTAGGAAGCATGGGAAGTGTGGCGTCAGGTGCATGATGGGAGTGGGTGTGGCCCTCCACGGTGATTTGATTACAGTGACCTAAAAGTCCCACGGGGACATGTCCAGCTGGCGCTGGACTTGTGGCTTCTGCCACTCAGAAAGGGGCGGGGCCTGCCCAGTGCACAGAAAGGGAAGGGAGTTGGGACGGTCACGTGGGCCGGGCCGGCTGTCGGCGATTGGTGGGCTGCAGCCGCTGATGGCAGATCGCCTGGAGCTACCTCTAGGACCCCCCCTCCCCCGCACAGCTGGGCTGGAGCTGTCAGTCACTGATCCCCGCCTTCTTGTGGGTGGGGCAGGAGCTTAGCCCCTCCCCTTGCAGGTCTCCCACGTGGGTGGCCACCGCCTGACTCCCTCTCCGAGGGGCCCAGGCCACAGCAGGCTGGGGGCAGCCGGGTGCGGAATCTGACGAGAAACCCACCCAGGGCGGGGTGAGCGGCTGGCTGGCCCCGCCCTAGTCCAAGCCTGGTCTGTGCAAGTGCAGGAAGGACGAGCTGGGGGCACCCCCGTCAGCCCCAGGCCCCCCAGTTCCCTCCTCAACAGCACAGCCCAAGTGGGCGCTCAGCATCGCCTGGGGTCTGTTTGCGTCTCAGAGAGGCTGTGAAATATGCAAAGAAACCCCAAAAACCCAAAACTAAAAAACCAAACCTCCAAGGAAACTGCTGTAAATCTCCTTTGGAAATGCGAGAAAGGACTTTCCCATGAGCCCCTTCACCCAGGGGTGGACAGTGTGCCCAGGGCCACTTTCTCCCCTGCTCCTCTCTGATGGCCACGCCTTTGCCACGTGGTGGCAAAGTGGCTGCCACAGCTCCAGCCTGAACTCCCTTCTGCAAAAGTCCCATGGCATTGGCTCAGTACACATACTTGCACACATGTGTACACACACACCCCTGCACACACACACATTCACACGCCCTCTACCCCTGACTCGCATCAGTGATCGTCCACACCCCCACTCCTGGAATTTCCCGACCTGCTCTCGGGTCACAGTTCACACACCGGTTCTGACTAATCACACAGCGTCGACTGCAGTAACTCAGACCTGGAAGTGAAATTTCAAAGTGGCGTCTCATCGAGGCTTAATCGCCACGACGTCCAGCGGTCTTGCAGGAATTAATTGTTCAAAGACACTTCACGTAACGCGATCGGTCCATCAAAACAAACCGCAGGGCCCACGGCCTGCCGACCTCCCCGGGAACCTTGTGGGCGCCCACGCGTGTGCAGACACGGGGGGCACGGACTGGAGGGTCCCCGCCGTGTGGCCATGACGCCTCCGGCCGCTGGGCCGGACCCGACACCTGCTTCCTCTTGTCCAGGCTTGGGGGGGCTTCGAGCACTTTCCAAGGGACTGCTGTGACTGTAACCCCCCCCCCCCCCCCGTCCTTTATAGACGCCGAGCTCAGGGCTGGGCCTGGGGCGGGGTGGGCTCTCTCCCCTCTGCCCTCCCCCGGCTGGGCTAGCCGGGCCGGGCGGGTTTTCAGACCCCGACCCCCCTGCGGGCTCCGTCTTTCCGGATTGTTCTGTGGACAGAATCCCCGGTCCTGCAGCTGGGCCTGTGGGGGTTGGGTTCAGCTGGGCAGCCAGGGCACCGCAGACGAGAGGTCCACCCCTGCAGGCGGGGGCTCAGTGCAGGTCCAGCCCTTGCCCACAGCCCGTGCCGGCTGCTAGTATCGTCATTATTCTCTCTGCCACGTTCCTTATTCCCGTGCTAACGATGGACAGGCACCCGGCCAAGTGCTGTGCGCGCCGGTTTTGCCCACCGGAGACAGCGAAGAGACGACTGCCATTCCGCGTGCTGCTCTGTTCATCTTGCCACAACCGGGTGGAAGGCAGCCGGGTCTCTTAACGTAACAGCCGGGCGGTGGTGGGCCCAGGGGCTCCGGGAGCGTGGGAGTGCAGTCAGGGTGGGCTTCCTGGGAGAGGGGCTGGTGACCATCTGTCGTGTCTCGATACTGGGGCAGATGACCACAGCCCCCCCGGACGGTGGCTGAGCCCTCTCGGGCTGGGCCTGGGGGACGTCATCACCGTCATGCTGGACCCCCCTCCCGGCGCGGCATGTGCAGGCTCCCTCTGCCTCCGCAGGTCTCTGGCCGGTGGAAGCTCGGCCACCCAGAGCGCCCCAGGCAGCAGGGCTTTGGGGCCCTCACCCCAGAGGCCTGGGCCCTGCCCCCGGCTTCTCTCCCACCGCCGCCCCCTTCTGTCTGGGTTCCCGAGGGAGACAGGCACGGGGCTGAGCGGAGCCTCTCTGTGGTGTGGGGTCCCCGGGAGATGACCCAGGGCAGGCCCTGCGCCCCCGGCTGATTATCAGGCTGAGGCTCCAGCCCCACCTCCTGGCGGACAGTGCCTGGGCTCCTCCCCGAGGCCCCCCGGCCCTGCTCTGGGGGCTCTGATGAAGAACTGGTCTCCCTCCACGGACGGGACGGGACGCACAGGGCTTTCAACCCCTGACCGCGGAAGCTGCCTTCCAGGCACGTTTTTCTTTCTCTCGGCTTCGGGCTGCCCGGGCCCGGGGCTGTCCCGGGGTCACCTGCTTCTGCGCCCGGTGGCCGGTGCCCAGGCTGCTCCGCGGGGTCCTTCCTTCCCGCCGCCCCCTCTTCCCTCCGGGAGGAGCGTGTTTGCCGTTCTTTGCTGAACGCCTGTTGGGCTTGTTCTGTGCCCTGGGGGCCGCGGCGGGGCCCTGTGCCTTCCCGCTGTCCCCCGCCGTGCACTGGCCTCCCCCCGCCGCGGCCCAAGGCGACCCCGCGGCTCTCGCTGGAACTCTCCCTCCTCCTGAGCCTTGCGCAGCCTCCCGGGAGCCATCGGTCAGTCTCCGGGAGAAGGGGAGCAGATGCGGCGACTTTATTAACTACGGCAGAATTGTTTCTTGGCCGAGGAGGCTCGGGACAGCCGGGGTAATTCCGGGTGGTTAATTGGGCCATCGAAAACCCAGGGCGCCAAAGGTTTGCGGCTCTGCCCTCCCCAGGAACCAGGGCGGCTTGGGAGAGGTGAGCTGTCCCCGGGGAGTCGCACGCCGTCCCCCCAGCCGGCAGCTCCTGTTGCCATGGCGACCAGCACAGACCAGGCCGTGGGCGAGGGCCTTCTCGGTTCTGTTTCTCGACCCCCACGTGCCTCTTTGGCCCTATGTTGGGAAAACTGTGACAGCCCAGGGTGGCTTTGGGCCAGGGCACCCCAGCCGGGGGGCGCCCACACCCCCTAAGGGGAGCTGCCCACGGCCTCCTGCGTTGGAAGATGGAGTGCTGGGTTCTCGGGGGGCTGCTGGGCCCACTGTCCCTGCCAGCTGTGCCCCTGTGTCCAGAGGTGGGCTCAGGGGGCTCACTGAGGGCCAGTGGGGTCTGTGCTTTCCCAAGGCTGCAGTGGGTGGGTGCACAGGGGACCCTGGTCCTGACCTTGAGGTTGGCTACTGCCGAGCACAACTGTGAACAGCGTCTGTCAGGAAAGGACGAGCACTGGGAGAAAGCCACAGGCGGGTTCCACACCCGATCCGAGCACGTGGCTGGACTTGCCCGCGTGGCACCCACGCTGCCCGGCGTGGCCGGCCCAGGGATCTGGGGTTGGAGATGGAGTTCCCTCTCCCGCTGGCCTCCCCTCCGTGTCACCCCTGTGTCGCCCTGTGTCCCCGAGGGTAGGATGCCGCTGCCTGTCGTCCTTTTGCTGGGGAGACCAAGCCAAGCACGGCACAGGGACTCCGGCCGCCAGCCGCACCTACAGCGCGCTGCCCCTCACCCTGGGTTTGTGCAGGAAAACCCGAGGGAGAAGTTCACTCTCCACTCCCCGGGGGATGGAGGCTGCTGCTGTCCCCGGGGAGGGCTCCTCCTGGCTGGGGGAAGGAGCCCTGGCCGCGGGGCTGGGAGGCTGAGGTGGGGGTGGGGGTTGGCTCTGAGTGGACCCAGGCCACACCCAAGGCTTCCCTCCCTGCTGAGGGTTTGTGGGCTGGGTGCTGCCCCAGGGCTTTGGGACAACGGCTTTGTCTCACTCGGGGGCTGTAGATCTGTGTACAGAGCGTGAGCCAACAGGACTCAGGCTGTGCCGGGGGTGCTCTGGGCCCGGGGCCACCTTCCGAGCTACGGAGTCGTTTGTCCCTGAGGGACGTGGTCGGAACGGCCCTGACAGGGAGAGCAGGTCTCCCGGGGGGGGGGGGGGGCTCTGACCGGCTGTGCACTGCTCCAGGGCAGCCGGCCTCGCAGGTGACGACGCCAACAGCCGGCCTGCACCGCCTGGTTCAGGACTGGGCTGCCTGGAGGAAGAGGCACCTTCTTGCACAAAAGCTGATTCGCCATGGGACAGCCGGGGTGGGCCCGTGTGACATCCTGGCCCTACCGGCCTGGCAAGCCCCCTTCTGTGGACCAGGCAGGCTCCTTCCCCGTCTGCGCTCGGTGCAGCCGCCTGCTGTGCACCACAACCCCCCACTTCCGTGGGAAACCACCAGGTCCGGGATGCTGCGGACTTGCAGCCAGTGGGAGCTGGAACCATCCAGTATGGCTGCCTCCTCAACCCCCCCCCCCCCCACCTTCATGACATGGTAGCATCGCCACAAAATTACCATGGGGGATGGGCACACACCATGCACCTGACACCTCCGCTGTTTCCAAAGGTGGCCACAGACCTGGGCGGAGCTCAAGCCCACCCAAGCCCCTTCCCACTTTGAATATTAATTTGGCTGCACCCGGCCACCACGCCCTGTGTCTCTGGAGAGTAGGAAGGGAAGGTGGGGCTGGGGGGGCTTACTTGTATTCTTTTTGGAGTGAGTGGAGGCGGTGGGGCAGGGGCCCGGCCACGGCTGCTTCCGTGCTGGGCCTTGTCCTAGGTGCGGGCTTCCTCGCGCCCTGGGGCTGCTCTGCGTTTTGGCTGCTCGTTCGCGCATGTCCTCTCTGACGCTCGCTGGCCTCACCTGGGTCTGGGGCTGGATCCGGCTGCCCTGGGCACGCATGTGCTTTGAATTCCTTCCCGTGTTGGGGGAGGAGCCTGCAGTGAGCCCGGCCAGGAGCCCCGCGGCCCACAGCGGCCAGTGTTTCGTAAATGTGTCGTAGAAGGAAGCAGGTCTTGGGTCCAGCTCGGGCTCCCCAGACGCGGGCTGCCCGATCTGACCCCCAGCGTCCATCGTGCCTGGCCACACGTGGCTGGGCCCGGGTGCTCACGGGAGGGGCAGCCGTGACATCAGTGACCCAGCTCAAGGAGACCCCAGGGGGCTGTGCCGGGGCCGGGGCCTGCTGCCCACGCGCCTGTCTCCTGCGTGCCCCTCCCCACCGAGGCAGATGAACTTGGGTCTGTCCTGTCAATCACTGTGACTGTCCACGACACGAGGACTGGATTAGCACGATTGGTGGCCTCCCCGGGGTCGGGAGATGAGTTAAAAATGCGCTTTTAGAAGCTTTCCCCAGCCAGGAAGCTGACGGTCCATCTGAGAGGTCCTTTGCTGCCTTGACCCGGGGCCACGCTCCTGGGGCCCCAGCTGTACCGCCTCTAAAAGGCAGGAGTGGGGGAGGGAGCAAGCGAGAGGCCGTGCAGGGCGAGCACTTGGCTGCAGAAACCCAAGCTCTGGGCCACAGGTGCCAGTCAGCCCCTCGCCCTCGGGGGCGGAGCCTCAGGGCAGCGGGGAGCCCGTGGCTGCAGTATCCGGCGCCCGTGCGTGGATCTTCCGTCTTTCCCCTGCACTTGACTCCGTCGCGGTCAGACTGTCGCCTGCACCGGGCGGCTGAAGAAGCCAGGACTTGTGTGGAAGCCACGTGGGGGTGGCTCTGGGGACACGCTCGGGTTCAACCCAGCCCTTAAGTCTTAAGCCTTCTTTGGCGCCATTCTGATTATTTATCTGGTTATTTATTTGAGCAGCAGGGGAAAGGGGACAACAGAGAAAGAGAGAGAGAGAGAGAGAGAGAGAGAGAGAGAGAGAGGACTGCCCCACCTGCTGATTCACTCCCCAAATGTCCCCAGAGCCAGGAGCTGGAAGGAAATCCCGGTGTCCCACGGGGGTGGCAAGAGCCCTGTCACCTGTGCGGTCACTGCTGCCTCCCAGGGTGTGCAGGAGCCGGAGCCGGCGCTGGCCTGGAGCCCAGCACAGGCGCTCTCTGGACCACGGGGTCAGTGCCCCCCGCCATTCCGATCGCTTTTAAAACGCATTTGAGAGATGGAGCCGGGTGGGGGCGGGGTGGGGAGAGACAGCTCCCATTCATGGATCAAATGTGACAGCGGCTAAGTCGAGGTCAGGCTGAGAGCTGGGAACAGGGAACTCAATCCAGATCTCGGGTGTGGACGGCCGGGACTGAGCGACAGAGCAGCTGCTGCCGCCCGGGGTCTGCATTCGCAAGAAACGGGGACTGGAGGCAGAGCCAGGACTTGAGCCCAGGTACTCCAGCGTGGGCTGCAGGGGTCTCGGCTGGCCGCTTCACCACCAGGCCAAACGCCGGCCCCCAGGCTGGTTTCTGAAGAGAGGGGTGCGCAGAGTTGGAGGGGACCAGACCCCACACCTCCTCTGGGATGTGGCAGGAGGAGCCACGTGGGCAGGGTGGGGAGTCCCCACCCAGGAGGAGAGTGAAGCTCAGAGGTGGACTCTCCTCCATGCAGGCCTGGACTCCTCCGATGTGGATGGTCAGCGGAGACCACCCTTGGGCAGGGCAGCGGCTGCTGCACTCCAAGCCCCCGTCCCACGTACCTGAGTCTGCCCTTAGAGGACACCAAGATTTGAACTCAGGCCCCCACGGTCCTCTAACCTGCACCCCTTCTGCCGGTCTTTCCTGGGTCAAGACCCCAGGCAGGATCCTGGCCGGGGTTCCGTGCCCTTCTTGCAGGCTGTGGGTCATTCTCCAGGGCCCATGGGGGCGGCCCAGCAGGCGGAGAGACCGCGGAGGGGCGCCCTGCAGCCCCCAGCGGACCCTGCTGGGAAAGAAACCCCCGTCCCTGAGGGCCACGGACCCGCGAGGCGACCAATTTACGGAGAACTTGTCCTTAACTCGTGCCACGGGCAAGGTCTGAGCCGGCAATTTGGTTCTATCAGCCTTTAACTTGCAGACGCGGCATCGCTCCGTCAGCCCGCTGCTGTGCCGGCACGGAGCGCCATGGGGTGAGTGACAGTTCCAATAAATGCGTTCCTGCCAGGAAAATAGCATCACCACGCCGAGGTGCTCTGGAGAGTTTGAGCTTCAGGAAGAAATAAAATAAAAGCAGAATCGCTCTGGCACTCCCGGGTGCTCCGTCATTATCGCCCGACACGGAGGGGCAGGGCAGGGACTCCCCTGCAGACCGGACTCCTGCCGTCCTCGGCCAGCGCTGCTTCACTCGGCGGGCGGCCCTGGGACGCCACGGGGACAGCCTTGGGGTCATCTGGCA
The DNA here is from genome assembly GCF_964237555.1 of Oryctolagus cuniculus. NCBI lineage: Eukaryota > Metazoa > Chordata > Mammalia > Lagomorpha > Leporidae > Oryctolagus > Oryctolagus cuniculus. The sequence continues at coordinate 161,580,196 of NC_091438.1, forward strand.
GCGGCCAAGGTCATTGGCAGGGCAAGCAAACACACGGCCGCGCCCCAGGTGAGACAGGCTCCCCGGAGAGTGCCAAGCTGGGGTTCCGGCCTCGTGGGACGCCGTCCACCTGTACCCTCGGGGTGCACTGAAGGCGGGCCAAGCCCAGCGCAGCCCCGCTCTGTCCTCTGGTCCCCCGTCCCTACCTCCCCCACCCTCGCCTTTCCCCGTAAGTCAGAACGGCCCCAGGCCCCGCCCTGCTCCAGGCTGCTGAGAAGAGCAGGGGTGAAGCTCAGCGTGGGCCGGGCTGGCGTCACCCCCAGTGGCATCCCCAGCCCCTGGGACACAGCCTGCCCTGTGGACTTGTCACCGAGCGGACAGGCCCAGGGATCCTCGCTCAGCCCAGACAGAGACACACGTGAGGTTGGTCCCCGCATCCCCGCGGGGCCCTGATCTTCCCCAGGGAATGTCCTTGTCAGTCTCCTCCGCCGGGGTCTCCGTCCCCCTGCTTCTGTGTTGCATGCTGGGAAGGCAGGTGCAGAGGAACCCGTGCCGGGGGTGGGGGTGGGGCGTCGGGCCAGGCTGGCGGCTGCACACGAGGATTTCTGCAGAGACACGGGCACACCGCAGGCTGGGCAGCGTGGCCCGGAGGTGTGCAGGGCACCTGCCACGGTTCGCTCCCCCGAGAGGACAGACCCCTCCCACTGAGCTCTCCGTCACCTGCAGCTTCTCCCTAGCGGAGTGGCTGCCCCTTCCAGGGGACACTCAGGAACAGCAGGGACATTTGCCCAGACCGCAGTACGCAAAGAACAAGGCACTCCCGGCTCATAGTGGAGCTGGACTGAGGGAGCAGGGGCCTGAGGGCTGCCAGTCAGCTCCTGCAGCCCCCAGCCCACCTGGCCAGTCAGCTCCTGCAGCCCCCAGCCCACCTGGCCAGTCAGCTCCTGCAGCCCCCACCCCACCTGGCCAGTCAGCTCCTGCAGCCCCCACCCCACCTTGGCCTCACTGTGTGCTGCTCTTTGCAGGTCTGGGGCCAGGGCTGCATTGGCGCTGGCCTCCTTCGCGATTTCTCAGCTGGAGACAAGAGAGGCCTCTTTCCTTGGTGTGTGGAGGAAAAACCTCCAGGGCAGGCACCTCATTGGCTCTGCCCACATCGCTTGCCCGCCCTTTGAGCCAATCAGTGTGGCCTGAGAGTCCAGTGCCGTGACTGACAGCCTCGCCGGTCTGCACGGTATGCACCCAGGGCAGGTGGTCCAGGGGAAAGAGGGGCGAAGTCACAGCCAGAGGGCGGGAGGCGCGGAGGAGCCTGAGCACTCCGGGGCCCCTGTAGCTGCAGCTTTTCAGTTCTTTCTCTTCAGGCTTCTCCCTGAAGGGAGGGGACGGAGGCAGCTCGGCCCCAGCTTTCTCCAGAGACAGGAGGAGCCGCTTCTCAGGACGTCCCAGGAGCCGGCGCTGGCTCCCGGGCCCGCCCCTGTCGCTGGCTTTCCCAGCTCTGCAGAGACACTGAGCCACGAATGGTTTGACCCCTCCTGTCTGGGAGCGGCGATGCGTGCTCCCACCCTGGGGCCGCCAGGATGAAGGGCGGACATGGGGGAGTCCGGGGAGCAGCAGGGGTCCCAGGGCTGGCCCCCGGGCACCGCTGCAACCCTGGAGGTGGCCGTGGCTGGAAGAGGCGCTTTGCTGGTTAGCTTTCTGCCCTCCCCTTGTGGGAGGGGGAGGTACGGGGGCTGTGAGCCTAGGTCAGGGCTCAGTGCCTCCTGGTGGGGCGTGTCCAGGACTCCCTCCCCAGAGCTCCAGGGACTGTGCAGGAAGCAGGGAAGCAGGAAGGGGAGTGGCCCAGAGAGGACCTGGTGCCACCACCCCTGTGCCCTCGGCTTTCCGCCCCACCCGAGAGAACTGGGCTGCAGCCAGACACTGGGGCTCTCTCTGTCTTCCGAGGTTCATAGGTGGGTGGAGGCGAGGGTGCGGGGAGCACGGGACGTGGGGGCTGATCCTAGGTGCACAGAGCCCACGTCTGAGCCTCGGCCGACTTGGAGACCCGGGATGAGTGGGGGGGTGGCGAGGATCAGGGCCAACAGAGCTGCCCCCCGACCTGCGCCTGTGTTCCGAGCCTCCTCTCACCGTACAGCCGAGTGATCAGGTTTCGGGGTTCTGATAAGTCAGTAGGTCCAGATGTTTCCATCGCACGTTACAAATGTTAATGATCTGCTAATTACTTATCAGCACTGGCCGCACTGGCACCGAGCGTGCCAGAGGCCCAGCCAAATGCGTTCGGAGCTTCAGAAGGGAGATTAACTCACAGCGCCTCCCGGCAGTGGCTTCCAGAGGTCTCGCTGCCCATCGGGCTCTGTAGAGCAGTTACGCCACGGCCTCCGCCCTGGGAACCGGGACAGTCAAGCGCACACATCGACTTCTTGGGTGGGTTGCATTCGGCGGCTCCTGTGCTCAGCCTGGCTGTGCCCAGGGCTTGGGAGGGCTGATGAGACGCAGGGGGAATGTTGTGAAATGGGATGGCAGACTTGGCTCTGTGTGCCCCCTCCACCTGCCGCTGGACACTTCCTGCACTACGGCCACGTCCAGGGCTGACAGGGAGGCAGCCTCAAGCCTTCAGGGACGGGGCATCCGCTGCTCCCTCCAATGCCTGGGGTTTGGCCCTGGGCAGATGGCCGTGTCCTTGGCTGTACCCCCTCCTGTGGGAAGACCAGCACCTGCCCGGGAAGAGGGCACACCTGGGGCAGGCGTCTCCTTGCTGTGACTGTCCGTCCCCGTGCTGGTCCGGCTCCACTGGCGGAGGATTCTGTGTGGGGCCATTTCCTGGCGGGCAGCTCCTCCTCTCCCTGGTAGCTGCATGCCAGGTCCCCGTGGTAGCAGGTCCTACTCTGGCTCCCTCCCTTTAAGACTCCTTTGTTATTCACAGGATTAAAAATAGATGGCGTGAAAAGTGAAGCAGACGCTGTAGTCACTGATGGGGGTCGTGCGCGGAGGTTTTATGGAGAACGATGACCTACTTTTCCTGGCGTGGAGGTTGCATTGATTTCTGTCTGTGGCGCGTGAGGCGCCCACCTCCCAGCTCTGGACGGGCTGTGCTCCTGCAGGCTCGTGGTGCATTCTGAAGGCGTAGCCCCCCCTGCACTCTTCACTCACTCATTCATCCCTTTATCTGTTCACCCACACACCTACCCACCACCCACCCACCCACCCATCACCCATCCACACATCTACCCACCCATCCACCCACTCATCCACGCACCCACCCATAACCTATCCACACATCCACCCACCCATCCACACATACACGCACCCACCCACCCGCCCACCCATCCACTCATCCACCCACCATCCACCCATCCTCACATCCACCCACTCATCCACCCAACACCCATCCAGTTACTCATTCATACACCCATGCACCCATCCACTCACTCATCCACCTATGCACCCATCCATCAATCTATCCCCATCCATCCACCAACCACCCATCCATCCATCCACACATCCACCTACGTACCCCTTCACCCATCCATCCATCCATCCACACATCCACCTACGTACCCCTTCACCCATCCATCCATCCATCCACACATCCACCTACGTACCCCTTCACCCATCCATCCACGCATCCACCTACACACCACACACCTGACAACCTGTTCTTTCCCCAAGAAACCCAAGTGAAGTCCGGCCGGCCAGTCTCCTACGGTGCCTGGAGGAGAGTGCTGAAGGGCAGGGGGCTGCACTGCCGGAACTACCATACAAACAACCCCAAACCGAGTGGTCAGCACCAGAAGCTCGTCGTCTCCTACTGCTGGGGGCTGAAGTCTCAGCCCAAGGCGTTGGCAGGGCTGTGCTCCCACAGGCGGCTCCAGGGCAGGGTCTGCCGGGCCGCTCCGGGGCGCTGGTGCCTCCTCGGTTGTGGCCGCCTCGCTGCAGCCTTCCCCTGGAGCTCCTCCCGGATGTGTCCCTGTCCCGATCCCCCCGTTTTACCAGGATGCTGTGGGTCGGGGCCACCCTTCCTCTCTCACCTTCACTGACTACGTCTGCCATGACCCCGTTTTCTGACGCCCGGGAGGTTAGGACTCCAGCACAGGGATTTGGGGGGACACAATCCTACTCCTAAAACCTGCCGTGCTCCATGTCCCCCGAGGCCACGCGGGTCACTGAGGCTGGGGCTGAATTCAGAGCAGCGTTCACCTGGGGCTCCAGGTCCAGTCACGGCCCAGGCCTTCGTGCCTGGCGTGGGGTCACCTCGGCCAGCATCACACAGCACCTGCCTCAGCCCTGGGAGGAGGTGACCCCCTAGGCTAGGTAGAGAGAGTGGCGGGCAATGCCCCACGCCACACGTTTCCTGCCCGGGGCATCCAAGGGAGGAGGGCCACGCCTTCCGGCCCAGGCCAGCAGGGTGTGGTGAGTGGGAGGGCCGGGGTGCGTGTCCACCCGCGGAGATTAGACCAGTAGCATTCAACAGCCCAGTCCACAGGGCCAGAGTGGGAGCAAGCCGTGTGTTCTCTGTGTGTAACAGCCCAGTCCACAGAGCCAGCGTGTGAGCGAGCCGTGTGTTCTCTGTGTGTAACAGCCCAGTCCACAGGGCCAGAGCGTGAGCGAGCCGTGTGTTCTCTGTGTGTAACAGCCCAGTCCACGGAGCCAGAGCATGAGCGAGCCATGTGTTCTCTGTGTGTAACAGCCCAGTCCACAGGGCCAGAGCGTGAGCGAGCCATGCGTTCTGTGTAACAGCCCAGTCCACGGAGCCAGAGCATGAGCGAGCCATGTGTTCTCTGTGTAACAGCGTGAGCGAGCCGTGTGTTCTCTGTGTAACAGCCCAGTCCACAGAGCCAGCGTGTGAGCGAGCTGTGTGTTCTCTGTGTGTAAAGCCCAGTCCACAGAGCCAGAGCATGAGTGAGCCATGTGTTCTCTGTGTAAGAGCGTGAGTGAGCCGTGTGTTCTGTGTGTAAAGCCCAGTCCACAGAGCCAGCGTGTGAGCGAGCCGTGTGTTCTCTGTGTGTAACAGCCCAGTCCACAGGGCCAGAGCGTGAGGGAGCCGTGCGTTCTCTGTGTAAGAGCGTGAGGGAGCCGTGTGTTCTCTGTGTAAGCGTGTGAGGGAGCCGTGTGTTCTCTGTGTAAGCGTGTGAGGGAGCCGTGTGTTCTCTGTGTAAGCGGGAGCGAGCCGTGCGTTCTCTGTGGAACAGTTGCGTGGCTGTAGAAGGCTCTTCGGCTCAGCCTCCAGGAGGCCCTCCTTCTCAAGTCTGAGGGGTGCTGGAACTCCAACCATCCCGGCATGTCCCAGGCAGGAGGTCCTGCCCAGGGAGACTTCCTGGGGGAGGCGAACCACGCTTTGCTCACATCTCATTGGCCAGAGCAGCAGCCATGCTCACTCTTAGCCCAAAGGAGGCTGGGCTATGTCGTCCTTTAGCCGGGCTCACCGCTGCCCAGCTAGAAACTGTCCCCCCCTCGGGAGAACAGCTTGGGTGCGCACAGGCAACCAGAGGTCGCCCCAACATCCGCGCGAGGCCTGGCTTCCTTGCAGGGTGGAGCCCAGGCGGATTCAGGGTGCACAGGGCGGGGGATGGGAGGAGCCGGAGTGGCCGGACGGCGTTGAAGGATTTCGGTCTCGGGGGAGACTCGAGTCCTGAGCTGGGAAGCCCAGCTTCCGAGTGATTCCGGGGCCAGGAGCAGAGCTTTCCAGGGCTGCCGTCAGCCTCAGGCAGCGAGCCGGGGGCTCCCGTGCACACCTGGGTCTGGGGTGGGACTGGCCCTCAGGCCCCCGCTCTGCATGGATGCAGACTCCTTGCCCCCGCATCCCTGTCCTGGCTGAAATCTCCTTGAAGTGACCCGGCTGTCTCTAGGCCACGCAGGCCCTCGGTCCCCAGGAGGCCTGTGGGCACCTCTCCTCCCCCGGCTGGCTGGGCCGCGCCCGGGACAGCCTGGTCCTGGGAGTCCCTGCAGGCGGTGTCCCGGGTGCCCTCGGGGACGGGCGGCAAAGCCTCTGGGGTCGCCTGCAGGCTCCTCCCCTCTCCTCCAGCCCCACTCCCCGCCCAGCCCTCGCCGGGGCTCTCAGCCCTTCTACAGGAAGCCACCTGCCGGCTCGCAGACCCCGCCCTGGCCTCATCAGCCACCGACGTCCACCCCGGAGGTGGCCAAGGAGCGCGACCCCAGGCCCGTCTGCACGCTTGGGACTTGAGCCACTGAAGGACGCGGATTCTCGGGCACCTCCGGCCACGGGGAGCAGGTGACCAGGGCCGCGGCGGGGACAGCAGGGGTGGGGGCAGGGAGGAGGTGGGGGCCTGAGCAGGTGACCAGGGCCGCGGCGGGGACAGCAGGGGTGAGGGTGGGGGGGAGGTGGGGGCCCGAGCAGGTGAGCAGGGCCGCGGCGGGGACAGGAGGGGTAGGGGCGGGGACAGGAGGGGTGGGGGCTCGAGCAGGTGACCAGGGCCGCGGGCGGGGACAGCAGGGGTGGGGGCCCGAGCAGGTGACCAGGGCTGCGGGCGGGGACAGCAGGGGTGGGGGCCCGAGCAGGTGACCAGGGCCGCGGCGGGGACAGCAGGGGTGGGGGTGGGGAGGAGGTGGGGGCCCGAGCAGGTGACCAGGGCCGCGGCGGGGACAGCAGGGGTGGGGCGGGGACAGGAGGGGTGGGGGCCCGAGCAGGTGACCAGGGCCGCGGCGGGGACAGCAGGGGTGGGGGCCGGAGCAGGTGACCAGGGCCGCGGCGGGGACAGCAGGGGTGGGGCGGGGTCGGGCGCCGGCGGCTCTGGGCCGCGCAGGCTGACGTCCCCGGGTGTTCAGACCCGGCTGGGCCGGAGCTGCGGTCCTCGCCGCCCGCCGGTCTGTGCAGCTTCCGGGCGCCGGCGTCGTCTCGGGGAGACACGCGCTGTGCGGAAGCTTCTAGAAGGAGGCTCCCAGGACCCCGGCGACCCCTGCCGTCTCGCTCCCCGTCCCCTGTGAGGGCGCCTCGGGCTCTTCTTCATCACGACGTGAAGGGACAGAAGGTCTGGCTCCCGCAGGGCCTCGCAGCGGGGTGCGACGCGCGTCCGGGGGCGTCGGGGGCTCCTCCTGCGCCCGCCCTCGCCTCCCCCCACGCGGACCCCAGACGCCCGGCTGCGCGTGTCACTGTGACCCCGATTTCCCGGGAGCGCCGTTGTCCTCCTCTTGGCTCCGTGCCTTCCCCAGGCTGCGCCTCGACAGTCCCACAGCAGATCCGCCGCTCCCCGGGGCGGGAACGGCAGTGCCCGAAGGCGCAAATATGCACAAGGGCGGAGCTTGGGGCGGGCTCGGCATTTCCACACCCTTCCACACCCAGCTCTGGGGCATGCCGGGAGTGAGATGCCGGAAGTGTCTCGGCTCAGGGGCATGATGGGAGTGAGATGCCGGAAGTGTCTCGGCAGTCAGGGGCATGATGGGAGTGAGATGCCGGAAGTGTCACCGCGTCTGGGGCATGGTGGGAGTGGAATGCCGGAAGTGTCTCGGCTCAGGGGCATGATGGGAGTGGAATGCCGGAAGTGTCTGGGCGTCAGGGGCATGATGGAGTGAAATGCCGGAAGTGTCTCCGCTCAGGGACATGGTGGGAGTGAGATGCCGGAAGTATCTCGGCATCAGGGGCATGATGGGAGTGAGATGCCGGAAGTGTCACAGCGTCTGGGGCATGGTGGGAGTGAGATGCCGGAAGTGTCACAGCGTCTGGGGCATGGTGAGAGTGAGATGCCAGAAGTGTCTCGGCGTCAGGGGCATGATGGGAGTGGAATGCCGGAAGTGTCTCGGCAGTCAGGGGCATGATGGGAGTGAGATGCCGGAAGTGTCACAGCGTCTGGGGCATGGTGGGAGTGAGATGCCGGAAGTGTCTCGGCAGTCTGGGGCATGGTGGGAGTGAGATGCCGGAAGTGTCACAGCGTCTGGGGCATGCCGGGAGTGAGATGCCGGAAGTGTCTCGGCAGTCAGGGGCATGATGGGAGTGAGATGCCGGAAGTGTCTCGGCAGTCAGGGGCATGATGGGAGTGAGATGCCGGAAGTGTCTCGGCGTCAGGGGGCATGATGGTAGTGGAATGCCGGAAGTGTCTCGGCGTCAGGGGCATGGTGGGAGTGAAATGCCGGAAGTGTCTCGGCTCAGGGACATGGTGGGAGTGAAGTGTCACAGCCTCAGGGGCGTGATGGGAGTGGAATGCCGGACGTGTCTGGGCGTCAGGGGCATGACGGGAGTGGAATGCCGGAAGTGTCTCGGCAGTCAGGGGCATGATGGGAGTGAGATGCCGGAAGTGTCTCGGCAGTCAGGGGCATGATGGGAGTGGAATGCCGGAAGTGTCTCGGCTCAGGGGCATGATGGGAGTGAGATGCCGGAAGTGTTGCAGTCTGGGGCGTGATGGGGTGTACAAGCACGTCGTCGTGTGAATCGAGAAGCCTCCTTTTTGTTTTCCGGAGGGCTGGTGTGGCGTTGTCGTAAGTCGCTCTTTCAACTCTGTTAGAGGTCTCCGGTGGAGCGTCAGGGCCTGAGGGCACTTTGAGTTTTTAAGACGAAGTCCGCCTCCTCCAAGTTCCCTGGTGAGGCGCGTGGTCCTCCGCAGGTGCCCTGTGCTTCAGGGACGAGGTCGTCCATTCGCCGCGGGTGGCTCCTCCGGTGTCCGCGGCTCTCGGTGACGCCGTCCGCGTCGTGGTGATGGTGTCGTCTTTATCTTTGAGGTCGCCAGCCCTGCTGGGGGTGTCGGTTTACGGACTTCTCCGGCTCTTGGTCTGGCGCGCTGTGGCTCCGCCGTCGGTCTCGCTGGTGCCGGCCGCGTTTAGTCCTCCCGGGGCTGGACCTTGCCGGGCGCGCGGACCGAGCGAGGCGACTTCTGCGCTGCGTTCAGTGCTGCGGGTCTCACGCTCGGCCCTGCTGTAGCCGGCAGCTCGGCCGGGTTACGGCAGAGCTAGAGACCAGGGAAGTGTGGTTTGGGGTATCGGGGGGCGCTTCCGGAAGAGTGAACACAGGAGTCGGGTGGGCGCAGCCTCGGCGCAGGGCTGTCCCCGCGGCTCCTCCTTGCTCGGACGTCCGGCCTCCAGCTTCGCGGGCCCTGAGGTCTCTGACCTTGGACGGAGCCGCACGTCCGGCGTCCCAGGGTCTGCAGCCTGCTGGGACCTGACGTGGGACTCAGCTGCACACTGGCCCGAGCCGGTCCCCTCGCAGGGGTGGACTTGCTGCACGGTGGCCCGAGCCGTCCCCTCGCAGGGGTGGACTCAGCTGCACGGTGGCCCGAGCCGTCCCCTCGCAGGGGTGGACTTGCCGCACGGTGGCCCGAGCCGGTCCCCTCGCAGGGGTGGACTCAGCTGCACGGTGGCCCGAGCCGTCCCCTCGCAGGGCTGGACTTGCCGCACGGTGGCCCGAGCCGTCCCCTCGCAGGGCTGGACTTGCTGCACGGTGGCCCGAGCCGTCCCCTCGCAGGGGTGGACTCAGCTGCACGGTGGCCCGAGCCGGTCCCCTCGCAGGGGTGGACTCAGCTGCACGGTGGCCCGAGCCGTCCCCTCGCAGGGGTGGACTTGCCGCACGGTGGCCCGAGCCGGTCCCCTCGCAGGGGTGGACTCAGCTGCACGGTGGCCCGAGCCGTCCCCTCGCAGGGGTGGACTCAGCTGCACGGTGGCCCGAGCCGTCCCCTCGCAGGGCTGGACTTGCCGCACGGTGGCCCGAGCCGTCCCCTCGCAGGGCTGGACTTGCTGCACGGTGGCCCGAGCCGTCCCCTCGCAGGGGTGGACTCAGCTGCACGGTGGCCCGAGCCGGTCCCCTCGCAGGGGTGGACTCAGCTGCACGGTGGCCCGAGCCGGTCCCCTCGCAGGGGTGGACTCAGCTGCATGGTGGCCCGAGCCGGTCCCCTCGCAGGGGTGGACTTGCCGCACGGTGGCCCGAGCCGTCCCCTCGCAGGGCTGGACTTGCTGCACGGTGGCCCGAGCCGTCCCCTCGCAGGGGTGGACTTGCTGCACGGTGGCCCGAGCCGTCCCCTCGCAGGGGTGGACTCAGCTGCACGGTGGCCCGAGCCGGTCCCCTCGCAGGGGTGGACTCAGCTGCACGGTGGCCCGAGCCGTCCCCTCGCAGGGGTGGACTCAGCTGCACGGTGGCCCGAGCCGTCCCCTCGCAGGGCTGGACTTGCTGCACGGTGGCCCGAGCCGTCCCCTCGCAGGCTGGCCCCCGCGGACGGCCCGAGACGTCCTTTGTTCTGGCCCCGCCGAGGCAGCCACAGGGGGGCTTGGAATCCAATGGGGGAGCAGCAGGCGAGATTCTGGTTGGTGACCGGCGTGGCCTGCGGGTGGCGCTGCCGCTGTCGAGGCCGGCAGAGAGGAGGCTCCCGCCCGCGAATCCCCTTCCGAGTCTGCTCCACCCTGCTGGTTCTTTGTCCCGAGGGAACCCGGTGAGCGCAGCGTCCACGGTCGTGTTTCCATATCAATGACTTAAATCTGCTCTTCCATTGCGCTTGAGGCCGCCTCTCCCACGCGTGGCTCTTTATTTATTTATTTTTGACAGGCAGAGTGGACAGTGAGAGAGAGAGAGAAAGGTCTTCCTTTGCTGTTGGTTCACCCTCCAATGGCCGCACCACGCTGATCCGAAGGCAGGAGCCAGGTGCTTCTCCTGGTCTCCCATGGGGTGCAGGGCCCAAGCACCTGGGCCATCCTCCACTGCACTCCCTGGCCACAGCAGAGAGCTGGCCTGGAAGAGGGGCAACCTGGACAGAATCCGGCACCCCGACCGGGACCAGAACCCGGTGTGCCGGCGCCGCAAGCCCAGTGAGCCGTGGCCACTCTGTCTTGATTGCTGCACTTACAGGCCTCAGGTGCTTTGTGTCTGTTTTGTTTTCCCTTCTCTGTTTCCTTTTTCCCGCCTTCCTCTGTGCCGCCCGGCGTCTTTCAGAACCCGTTTTACGTCTCGTGGTGTGTCGGCGTCTCTCCTTGTGAGGCTTTCTGGAGGGAGCTGTGGGCACCAACGAGTCTCACCACAGCCGCCTCCTGGAAGCAGATCATCTCTCCGTCTATGCCCCTTTTCTCCCCCATTTAGGACTTACTTATTGGGCCTGTGTGATGACACAGCAAGTCACAGCTGTCCCCTGGGACGCCAGCCTCCCACAGGAGCACCAGTTCCTGTCCCGGCTGCTCCACTTCCGATCCAGCTCCCTGCTAACGCACCTGGGAAGGCAGCAGACGATGGCCCTAGTGCTTGGACCCTGCACCCACACGGGAGACCCAGTGCAGCTCCTGGCTCCTGGCTTCAGGCTTCAGCCTGGCCGTCCCAGTCACTGTGGCCATTTGCAGATGGGAGAGCTCTGTCTCTCTGTGGCTCTGCCTTTCGAGTACATAAATAAGTAAATCTTTAAAAATGTAGCTCAGTTGTCCCGCTGCCTTCCTCCACACGCACGGAAACCCCGCCAGGCAGAACCGCGCGTTTGCCTTAACTGTGAGACCCAGCGCGGGAGGGAGGAAGCCCGCTGCGCTGCCAGCCGTGGCTGCGCCCCCTCGGCGTCTCTCCGGCCTTCCTGGCGTCGCAGGGCCCATCTCCCTTTGCTGGGTCCGGAACTCCCGTTAGGCGTTCTCCCCGGGGGGGTGGGGGGCGTGCTGGCGACAGGTTCTCCAGCTCCCCCACCATCGGTGAGGGTCCGAGCAGCTGCTGCCCCCGAAGGGCATTCCCCGGGTCTTGGGGTTCTGGCGCGCAGTCCTGTCCTTCAGCCCTGACAAGCGCCGTGTCACTGCCTCGGCCGCTCTGATCTCTGATGACAAACCTCCTCTCCTCCTAATGGAGTCCCCCGTGCGCAGACACTGTTTTTCTCTGGCTGCTCTCAAGGTCTTTCTTACCGCTCCTTGCCTTTAATCTCATCATAAACTTAAGTGCGACGTGTACTGGGTGGGTTTCTCCAGGTTCGCCCTGCGGGGGACTTGGTTCTGTGTCGCGTGGCTGGGCTGCAGTGCCCGGCTGTGTGGCCACTCCGAATGTGGCCGTGAGGATATTTTTGGAAGAGACTGACCTTGAGCTCGGTGGACCCTGCTGGAACCCAGGGGGTGGTGGGTCTCACACGACCCCTGGAAGGCCCGAACAGAGCAACAGCGAAAGCTCTCGCCGGCCTTCGGTGTGGACCTCAGCCTGACCCCTGCCCACGGCTCTGGCCGGAGGGACCCCACCCTGTGGACGTTGGACTGGCCGGGCTGCGTGATCACACGAGCCAGCGTCTGTCCCTGTCTCAGTCTGTCCTGCATTCCTGGGACAAAATTCTGTGTGGGGAATCGTGCAAACGAAACAGGTGAACCTAGTTTGCCGCTCTGGGTTCAAGGGCATGGCACTGGTGTTGGCCCGGTGAGGCCTCACAGCGCATGCCATCACCCTGGCGGGCAAGCAGCGCGGGACAGGAGGGGCTGCTCCCTGGGGCTGAGCGCCTCCCAGGAGCCCCGCTGCCTGAGGTCCGGCCAGCGTCACTGCTGGGGCCTGCTTCCCGCGCAGGGCCCCGCCGGGGACAGGCAGCGCCGTGGCCCAGCGCCGTGGTTCCGTCTCTGGCGAGCACGGCAGGGCTCCCTCTGCTCCTGTCTGTCTTCAGACTCGGGATTTTCCCGAGTGCTCTTGGACAGGTCTCCCCCGCCGTCTCTCCTCTGGAGACGCCAGCGCCCGTATGGCTCCAGGTCTCGGGCGCCCTGCCCCGCTCCTCCCGTCAGTCTCTGCGGCTCAGACGGGAGATTCCTGTCGCAGTCCCGCAGCTCTCGGGGCCCTTCCTGTGAGCCTCCCCGGCGCTGCCAGGCCTGTGTGCCGAGCTCTGTCCCCACTTAGCGCGTGCCAGCCTGCGGTTGCCCTTGGACTCTGTGCGCTCTGTCGAAGGTGTCCGTCTCACTCAGTGCAGGCACGCTTGCCGTGACGTGTGGCTCTCACTCCTAGGATGACCATGGATTTCCGTCGGACCCACTGAGCGTCTCTGTCCCCTCGATGCTGGCATCTGTCAATCACGTGAGGTCTTTCGGTTCTTGGTGGTTGTTAATCGAGGCCTGGAGGCTTGTGAGATGTAGGAGACACCTCCCGGCTCACTCCTGCAGCCTGCAGGTGGGTGTGGGCTTCCCACCACCCTGTGCGTTGTGGGGTGGGAGCCTCGGTCCTGGCTGCACGGAGGCCCTGTTCTTGGCCTTTGACGACCTCCTTGTGGAAGGGCTCTGGGGTTTCCTGTTGAAGCCGGCGGGAGTCGGTGGGAGCCCAGGCTCACCCGAGCCTGCACGTGGGGTGGGGCGGGGCACCCGGCGTCAATGTAGCGTTTGGCTGGGGCGGAGAGGCGGTCTTTCCTGCTGGCCTGTCCTGTCCTGGTGCGGTGCAGCCTGTTGGGATGTTCTCGGCCCCCGCTGGCATTTGGGGTGCTGGCATCTTCAGCTGCAAGAGTGCCGTAAGGCAAGCCCAGGGCCCCGCTCTGGCCCGGCGGCCCGGTGGCCCGGCGGCCCGGCGGCCCGGCGGCCCGGCGGCCCGAGGTCCCTCGCTAGTCTGCCTTCTCCTCTCAGCCGACTTTCATTCTCTGTTGGTTGTGCATCACGCCGAGGGCTTGTGTGCCAGGAGCCGGGCGGTGCTGTGTTCCGCACGGCCCCAGCACAGACCCGGGGCCTCCCCACAGGGACGGGAGGGCTGTCCTTGGCCACAGTCAGGCAGACGTGGGGCCCAGCCCGGGTCCCCGTGCCGCCACTCCCAGGAGCCCTGGGTGCATCGCCGGCTGCCTGTTAGCCAGGCCTTGGAGAAGCGGCGCCCCCACAGCCTCTTAGCCCGCCGCTTGCTGGCTTAGCCCCTGCGCCGGCTACCGCGTGAGCTTGAGACTTCCGGAGCCTTTCCTGGCGGGAGTGGGGGGCGGGGGGGGGGTAGGAGGTGGGCGGGAGTGGGGGGTAGGAGGTGGGATTTTGAGAAGGGAAACCACCGAGGAGGCAGGCGGACCTGGAGCTGCCCCGCTCTGTCCCCACGGGGCACTGGCAGGGAGCAGAGGAACCTGCTGGGGGTGGGGCGCGGGCTGCAGTTGGGATATAATTCATCCAATCAGGATGCCCGCTGAATGTGATTGGGGGAATTTATCTAATCACTCTCGACTCTGAAGGCGCTGTTGGGAAATGTGAGTGTGATGGGGCGGAGTCATGAAGCTCCTCCATCCACGGTGGGGGTGGGGTGGGGGGCAGCGGGGAGAGCTGTCCCAGGCCCCCACGCGCAGTGGTGTCCCCAGAGGTGCCCCCAGGAGCCCTGGGCTGAGGCTGGGCTGCAGCGGGCATGTGGGAAGCCCAGGGCGTGGCCGCAGAGGCCTGGTGGGCCGACCCAGCCGTCCCTGCTGGTCCCTGGGCGGAGGCGGCCTCGGGGCTGTGGCTGGCATCCCACACGCCACGTGCTGGTGGCGCCTGGGAGGAGGTGGTGAGCGCGGGGCCCCGCGGTGGGCCAGCGGGTGCGTTTGTAAGAAGAGGAGGCGGCCAGGGCGCCGTGGGAGGACCCCCGAGAAGGGCCGCCCGCACACCCCGGGCGGGCGCCCAGGCAGGGGCTCTGAGCAGCCGCGGCCCTCGCGTCCGCCCTCTGGATGGACGCCGTTGTCGCAGCCGCGCGGCTCTGTGCTCCGCGACTCTGCTCGGGGAATCTCCACGAAATCGAGAAGCAGCCGTGTGGGGTTCAGGATTCTTCGAGCTCCGTCTCCCGCGCGGGCCTGCAGCCCCCCCTCACGGTGGCAGGCGGGGGACGGAGTGGGGGAGGGGCGGCCCAGCCCGATCCTGGCGCGTGCCAGTCAGCAGGTGCAGGGCAGAAGTCAGCCTCATGGGAGGTGTGGCCCCGTGAAGGGGCTCTGGAGGGAGGGCTGTGTGCTGTAGCCGACTCGGAAGATGGGGTGGGCCCCCTGAGCCTGTGGTGCGGGTGCCAGAGAATTCCAGGCCTTGGAGACGGCGAGTGCGAAGGCCCAGGGGCAGGGAGGGCCCTGGGGGTATTTGAGGAGGCGGAGGGATGCCAGCGTGGGTGGAGCCAAGGCTGCTGGGAGAGGAAAGGACTGGTGAGAAGTGCTTCCGGGGTAGGGGTCATCTGAGTGACCGGCGGGAGGAAGAGCCCAGAATGGGGCTTCCAGATCCTGAACTTAATCTCCCTGACGCATCCCACATACGGACCAAGGAGCTGGGCGAGGGGGACGCTGGGTGAGACCGCACAGTTCTCAGACTGGGTGGGGTGCACCCCTGCGGAGACGGTGCTCCAGGCCTGACTGCCCGGCCTCTCTGGCCCTCAGGTGTGGAGGGGCCTGAGTGGGGTGAGGGGAGTCGGGCTCTGGTGTGCCGGGCTCTGGACTCCCTGCTGGGAGGCAGGAACAGGCCCCAGAGAGGGAGTGGGCGGCTTGGACCAGAGGGTTGCCATAGCAACGGGAGGCAGGTGTGGGATGCATTTTGGAGATGAGAGGTTGGCCTGGGAGCCCTGCTGGAGGCTGCCAGGACTTTTCTGATTGCGAAACACAGGACAACGAGAGCCCGGGAGGATCCGGCGAGGACGCTCTGTCCCCAGCGCGTGGAGTAGAGTCTCCCTCCCACTTCTTTCCCTCTCATTTCTTTAAGCCCTGAGGCCCCCTACCCCGTTTCATCGTGGTTCTGGGGTCTCTGCTGGGAGCAGCTCTGTCTTCTGGGATGACGGCCCCTTTGTTGGCCTTGGCTGCAAGGGTGAGGGGCGTGCAGGCCACGTGGGGCCTTGGCGGGTGACTGTGTAGCGCTCTCTCAGCTCATGGGAGTGCGTCCCAGAACCGGCGGCCACTGGGGTCGGGCGGAAGCTGCAGCTTTGGTCTCAGCCATGCAGAGCCAGGCCGGTTGCCCCTGGGCCTCGGAGCACCTCCTGCACCTCGGGGTGGAAAGGGACGCAGGCACAGCGGGGCGACTGCCAGGGAGGCTTCCCGACTGTCACCAGTGTGGCCGAGGAGCCGAGAACGGCCCCGGGTGGCCGACCTTGGTCTGTTTCCTGAGGTCAGCTCGGGAGCCCCGTCTCTCCTCCGTGGGGTCTCCGAGTCTGTGCCTGAGAGAGAGATGAGAAGCCGAGGGGACCTGATTGTGGGACGAGTGCTCGCAGCAGGCACAGCCGAGTAATCCCCCTTCCTGGGAGGCCCTTTGCTTCCCACAGTCCCCGATTAGAAAGCCAGGCTTACCCTCTTCAAGGACAGCAGTGTTTACAGAAATTTCAACGGCTCATGAAAACTTTCTGAAATTCATCAGAGGGATGCGGAGCGGCCAGCAGGTGCCAGCCCAGCTCAGAGTCTCTGTGCTGTGTTGCAGATGCCGGGGCTGGCCCTGGGCGGGAGGGCGCAGCCTTGGCCCTTGGAGCGCTCGGGTCTCTGCTCGGAAACAGTTGTGTGTGTGGCACTGGGGGGATGCGAGCCCGAGGCGCCAGGCTCCGTGAGGGCCGTGAGGGCAGCTGCCCCGAGTCCCCGGGCCCTGGCCCGCTGTGCAGTGTGGGTGGGTGCTGGTGGAACTTTGCCCTGCGGGGGACGGCCCTGGTCCCCTGGCGCTGCTGCAGTGAGATACCTTAGCCTGCGATTCACAGGCCCAGGAGTTTGTCTGTCGCAGGTCTGGAGCTGGACGTCCAAGACCATGTTGCTGGCAGGTTTGGTGTCTGCCAGGGACCGGTCCCTGCGTCTCAGATGGAGGTCTCTGGGTCCTCCCACGGTGCTGGAGGCCGCGAGCAGGGTTCCGGCAGCCTTTTATCAGCTGGTCACCGCTGATCCCGTTCCAGATCCCCCAGCAGCCCCGCAGCCCCCACCTTGTAATACGGTCACAGTGTGGCCACGTGCTGACCTGTGAGTCTTGGACAGGCACACGCACTGCAGCCCACGCCGCCTCAAGCTCACGCCCTTCTCACACACAGGCTGTTCGTTCTGGATAAAGGAAACACGGCGTGTCTGGATCGAGCACCAGAGAGTGGTGTTCAGTCATAACAAAGAAGGAAACCACAGGACGCAGGACAGTCGCAGGACAGACGCAGGACAGACGCAGGACAGTCGCAGGACAGTCGCAGGACAGCCGCAGGACAGCCGCAGGACAGACGCAGGACAGACACAGGAGAGACACAGGAGAGACACAGGACAGTCGCAGGACAGACGCAGGACAGACGCAGGACAGACGCAGGACAGAGGAGAGACGCAGGAGAGACGCAGGAGAGACGCAGGACAGACGCAGGACAGACGCAGGACAGTCGCAGGACAGACGCAGGACAGACAGAGGAGAGACGCAGGACAGACGCAGGACAGACGCAGGACAGTCGCAGGACAGACGCAGGACAGACGCAGGACAGTCGCAGGACAGACGCAGGACAGTCGCAGGACAGATGCAGGACAGACGCAGGACAGACAGAGGAGAGACGCAGGACAGACGCAGGACAGACGCAGGAGAGACGCAGGACAGACGCAGGACAGATGCAGGACAGACACAGGACACAGAGGACAGACGCAGGATAGACACAGGACACAGAGGACAGACGCAGGACAGACACAGGACAGCCACAGGACAGACTCAGGACACACAGGACACCCACAGGACAGACGCAGGACAGACGCAGGACAGATGCAGGACAGACACAGGACAGCTGCAGGACAGACACAGGACAGACGCAGGACAGACACAGGACAGACGCAGGACACACAGGACAGACGCAGGATAGCTGCAGGGCAGATGCAGGACACATAGGACAGACGCAGGACAGCCACAGGACACACAGGACAACCACAGGACAGACACAGGGCATCCACAGGACAGACGCAGGACACACAGGACAGATGCAGGACACACAAGACAGCCGCAGGACAGACGCAGGAGAGACGCAGGACACACAGGACAGCCACAGGACTGTCCTGCACTGCTCCCAGCGTCCTTGTAGCCACGCCGATCTCCTGTCCAGACATCTGCCTGGCCACACCGTGGCGTCGTCTCCTGAACACGCTTTTCTGTTCTCCACGTGGTCAGGCTGAGCTTTTCCTAAGCTCTGGGTTCTCTGTTTCTCAAGACAAACCCCGTCTGCAGTTCGTTCCTCACGTCTCGCTACAAGCAGCGCGAGGAGCCACGCAGCGCCCTGGGCTCTGGGTGTGGAGGTCTCTCCTGCCGGACGCCCTCACTCGGAGCTCGCAGCTGCCTCCCATGGAGTGCTGGGGCAGGAACGGGATTCTGCCAGCTTCCCTGCCGCTTCGTAACCCGGACGGCCCCTGCTGCAGGCTCCAGCGCTTGCTCTAGGCCCCTGCTCCAGGCTCCAGCGCTTGCTCCCCGTGTCCATGTGGACGTCACAGAATGGCTGCCCGTCCCTGCTTCTGCCGCAGCTCTGGTCCTGGGCGCTCCTGTGATCCCCGAGGAGCCCGAGGCTCTGTGCACAGCTCCCCGCTCCTGAGTCCCTGGCAGCATCGCACTTCCTCCGTCAGGGACGGCCAGGTCTCTTCCAGGCCCTCCCGCAGACCCGTCCAGCCCCGCCAGTTCCAGGGACCTGTGGCGTTTCAGGAACATGCTCTGTCACTGCGCTTCTCCACCCGCTTCTGTCTGAGCCCGTGTGCTGCTCTAAGGGAGCCTTCGACTGGGTGATTCGTGAACCTCAGACATTTCCCTCCCGGTCTGCAGGCTGGATTCCAGGGTCAAGGTCCAGTGTCTGGTGAGGGCCTGGTCTCTGCTGCCAGCTCAGTCCTTCGTCTCTGTGTCCACCGCAGGGGACACGTGCTGTGCCCTGCAGAGGCGGGAGACTGGAAAAGCAAAAGGCCCGGCTGGGTCCCTGCAGCCCCCCCGCAAGGCTGCTGATCCCCGTCTACACCACCAAAGGCCCCGCCCCCCGCAAGGCTGCTGATTCCCGTCTACACCACCAAAGGCCCCGCCCCCTGCAAGACTGATGATTCCTGTCTATCACCAAAGGCCCCGCCCCTGCAAGGCTGCTAGTCCCCATCTACACCACCAAAGGCCCCGCCCCCGCAAGGCTGCTAGTCCCTGTCTACACCACCAAAGGCCCTGCCCCCCACAAGGCTGCTAGTCCCCGTCTATACCACCAAAGGCCCTGCCCCCTGTAAGGCTGCTGATTCCTATCACCAAAGGCCCCACCCCCGCAAGGCTGCTAGTCCCTGTCTACACCACCAACGGCCCCGCCACCCGCAAAGCTGCTAGTCCCCATCTACACCACCAAAGGCCCCGCCCCCCGCAAGGCTGCTGCTTTCTGTCTATCACCAAAGGCCCCGCCCCCCGCAAGGCTGCTGATTCCTGTCTATCACCAAAGGCCCTGCCCCCCGCAAGGCTGCTGATCCCCGTCTACACCACCAAAAGCCCCGCCCCCCGCAAGGCTGCTGATTCCCGTCTATACCACCAAAGGCCCTGCCCCCTACAAGGCTGCTAGTCCCCATCTACACCACCAAAGGCCCTGCCCCCCGCAAGGCTGCTGATTCCTGTCTATCACCAAAGGCCCCGCCCCTGCAAGGCTGCTAGTCCCCATCTACACCACCAAAGGCCCCGCCCCCGCAAGGCTGCTAGTCCCTGTCTACACCACCAAAGGCCCTGCCCCCCGCAAGGCTGCTAGTCCCCATCTACACCACCAAAGGCCCTGCCCCCCGCAAGGCTGCTGATTCTCATCTATACCACCAAAGGCCCTGCCCCCTGTAAGGCTGCTGATTCCTATCACCAAAGGCCCCGCCCCCCGCAAGGCTGCTAGTCCCTGTCTACACCACCAACGGCCCCGCCCCCCGCAAAGCTGCTAGTCCCCATCTACACCACCAAAGGCCCCGCCCCCCGCAAAGCTGCTAGTCCCCATCTACACCACCAAAGGCCCCGCCCCCCGCAAGGCTGCTGATTCCCGTCTACACCACCAAAGGCCCTGCCCCCTGCAAGGCTGCTAGTCCCCATCTATACCACCAAAGGCCCCACCCCCACAAGGCTGCTATTCCCCGTTTACACCACCAAAGGCCCTGCCCCCTGCAAGGCTGCTTTCTGTCTACACCACCTTTCTGTTCAACACCTAAAGGCCCCGCCCCTAATCCCCTCACTCTGGGGTAGGCTCCAACCCAGGGATCCAGGAGGGACACAAGCGTTGGAGCCACAGCAGGACAGGGGCCGGGATTGGCTGCCTGGTTTGCTTGTGGAAATGGTCCAGATGGTGGGGTCGTGGGCTGGGTGGTCCCGGCCCAGCTCACGTGAAAGAAGTCACAGGTGGGGGCACAGACACACAGGAGAGCAGCGCTGATTTGCAGCAAAAGTGAAAACTCGGAGCCAAGTCGTGCACGAACAAAACCACAGAGGCAGAAAGGCCCCCCAGTAAAGAGAAGAATCCACTCGCCAAGGGGCTTTGTGCAGCGACAAAGCTGCCCCAGAGGCCAGGCCCACCCCAGGCATGGGGGGTGTATGGGGTGGAGCTTGAGTATTTAAGAGGGGCGGGGCTGGGTGGGGCGCCAGTGTCCCCCCTTCCATGTCCTCCTCCGGGACTGTTGGAAGTGTCATGGCAGCCGGTGCATGATGGGAGCTGCCCATGGTAATTTCATTGTAATGATATTATAATGACCTAACAGCCGTCAGGTGGGACAGGTCCTGCAGCCAGCGCTGGCTGCAAATTCACGACAATTTGGAAGTTAGGGTCTCTACTGCTCAGGAGGGGCAGGGCTTTGCCGGTCTTGGGAGTGGGCTGGACCAGGCACAAAGAGGACTTGCGTGGGCCGGGCTGCCACGTGGGCTGGCTGCAATGGTCTTGCAGTGGGTCGGCCGTGGCTGTCAATCATTGACCCCCACAGGTCAGCCAGGAGCCTTCGACAGCCCCAAGGTGGGCCCCAGCCATCACGTGTCCGGCGAGGAGCTGCCAGTGGCCGGCTCGTGTCGTGCGCACGTTGGCCGGGAGCTGTCGTCCGAGCCCCTGCACGAGCTGGCTGCGTCCCACGGGGGCCCCTCAGGAAGTTCACCGAGAAAGTGAGTGACGGCTCTTCATCGGGCAAAAAATACTGAAGTCCACGCATAGACCTTTCACAGTACACGCTCCCCATCAAGTTTGTGAAAACCGCATGTGTGTGTGTGTATGTGTGTGTGGTGTGTGTGTGTGTGGTTGTGTGTGTGTGTGGTGTGTGTGTGTATGTGTGGTGTGTGTGGTGTGTGTGTGGTTGTGTGTGTGTGGTGTGTTTGTGTGTATGTGTGTGTGGTTGTGTGTGTGTGGTGTATGTGTGTGTGGTGTGTGTGTGTGTGGTGTGTGTGTGTGGTGTGAGTGTGTGTGTGGTGTGCGTGTGTGGTGTGTATGTGTGTGTGGTGTGTCTGTGTGGTGTGAGTGTGTATGTGTGGTTGTGTGTGGTTCTGTGTGTGTATTTGTGTGTGTATGTGTGTGATGTGTGTGTGGTGTGTGTGTGTGGTGTGTGTGGTGTGTGTGTGGTGTGTTTGTGTGTGTGTGTGGTGTGTGTGGTGTGTGTGTGGTGTGTTTGTGTGTGTGTGTGGTGTGTGCACTAAGAGCGACCTCTCAATTTCAGAAGCGGATTGGGGGAAGGGTGCAGAGGCCCTGCGAGCGCCCGCGGAGTCGCCCTGGCCCTCCCGGTCTCCACACCACCTCTGCGTGGCGCCTGGTTCTGACCCAGTCGTGTGCTGGTCCAGTCCCTTGTTTCCAGCCGTGGAGGATCAGCTCTACGACACTGGCTAGGTTGACTGTGTTGCTCCAGCTGCTGGTGCTTGGCCGCCGGGAGCTGTTTGAATGGTTGGCCCCGGGTCCCTCTGAGGTGCCCCCAGTGTCGCTCCCCGTCTTCGTGGAGGAACGACACAGGACCCTGCGCTGTTCTTTCGTCTGCTCGGCCCTCCCCGGGTTTGCTGCTGGTTCTTCCCGGGTTGGCTACCGTCCCTTCCACCTCCGTGGAAGGGCGGTTCCCCCTGCCACTTTCCCCACTTCCGCGGGGGAGCGGCACACCGCCGGCCGGCTCTCTCGGGGGCTGCACAGGTGTTCCTTCAGATAGATGTTCCCCTTAGATGTTCCTGGTGCATGTTGTCTCTCTCCTCCTTTATAGTCCTCTTCCACCAATCCCAACTCTGCTACCCACACGCCGAGTACGCTGCTCGCCTCCAATCAGGAGCAGGTCCTGCTGCTTATTGGCTGAACTGGAGGCAGCTGTGTGGAAGCTGTTTCCTCCTCTCCCAGCGCCATATTGTGGGAGAACAGATGCATAGAATAAGTCTTAATTCCAGTAACAGTCTAGTCCGAGTTGCTCCCAGTTGCTCCCCACACCCAGCATTTTGCTTTCTTGAGAAATTCCGCGCTTTTTGCCGCTACGTCATGCTCCAGGCTGCCCGTGCATGCGCCTGCCCCAGTGCCAGCCTCAGATGTCTCTGTGATGAGCCCTGGTGTCCTGCACTGGAGAATGGTACTTAGGAACCAAGAACTGACCGCCGTGTGCGCACTGCCCCCGCGTGTCACCGCTCGCCTGCAGTCTGCGTCTCAGGGAAGAGGGTGGGGCTGGATGTCGTCCAGGAACCGTGTGTCTGTCCATCTGCTCACCCGCCCGTCCGTCCAGCTCTGCTTCGCCCTCTATCCTGAATCAAACCCGAGGTCACAGCGAGGCCTCCAGCTGCAGCCCAGAGCCGCACGGCTCCCTCGAGACTTCCTTGCTTGTCTTGTCACCGGGTCCCTCCTCCTCCATCTGTGCACCTGGCTTCAGAACTGTTAACCCGGCCCCCCGCAGAACTGGTCACCGGTTAGAGTGCCCACGTGTGGCTCTTTTTGACTTTGGCCTAACAGCGCCTGCTCATTTCCAACCCTACCTAGGTTGGTAATCCTCGCGCCCTGTCCAGTGAGGCGATGGGACCGTCCCTTTTCACGGTCTC
The DNA here is from genome assembly GCF_964237555.1 of Oryctolagus cuniculus. Classification (NCBI taxonomy): domain Eukaryota; kingdom Metazoa; phylum Chordata; class Mammalia; order Lagomorpha; family Leporidae; genus Oryctolagus; species Oryctolagus cuniculus. The sequence continues at coordinate 161,602,906 of NC_091438.1, forward strand.
CTTCCCACCCTGGAGTCCCCTGCCTCCTAAGTGAGTTTTAAAAATCCTTCCCAGGGCCGGCGCCGTGGCTCACTAGGATAATCCTCCGCCTTGCGGCACCGGCACACCGGGTTCTAGTCCTGGTCGGGGCGCCGGATTCTGTCCAGGTTGCCCCTCTTCCAGGCCAGCTCTCTGCTGTGGCCAGGGAGTGCAGTGGAGGATGGCCCAAGTGCTTGGGCCCTGCACCCCATGGGAGACCAGGAGAAGCACCTGGCTCCTGCCTTCGGATCAGCGCGTTGCGCCGGCCGCGGCGGCCATTGGAGGGTGAACCAACGGCAAAGGAAGAGCTTTCTCTCTGTCTCTCTCTCACTGTCCACTCTGCCTGTCAAAAAAAAAAAAATCCTTCCCAGAAGACCCCCTCTTTCTATTGTGGCAGCTTAGGGGCTCTGACAAGCAGGGGCGTCCTGTGTTCCCCAGTGTCACACAGAGAGGCTCACTACCCTCGGGAAACCTCGGTGCTTTGCCGGGTCGACCTCTGCCCTCTCAGACGCCGGCAGCCGCTGCCACTCTCCCACCGCTGAGGCCTGGCCGGTTCCAGATGTCGTCAGCTGGCGTCGCACAGCACGTGTCCTTGCAAGGGTGACCTCTTTTATGTAGCAACGTTTGCTTAAGGTGCACCTGCCTCTCCGCACGGCTGGAGAGCTTGTCCTTTAGTCTTGCTGAATGTTATTCCCTTAGATGGATGCGCTGCAGTGTCTCTATCCGTTTACCAGTTGAGGGACATTTTGGTTGCCGTCTGGTTTTAGACGTGATGAGCAGAGTCTCTCCGGGGGTTTCTGTGCGCGTGTTTGTGTGTCGCAAGTTTCTAGCTCATGGGGCGGATGGGTGGAGTGCGCGTGCTGATTGTGTGCTGAGACGCCGCTTGGCTTTCGAGAATCCATGGGCCTCTTCGAGACCGGCGGCACCGTAGCCGCAGCCAGGGGCGAGGGCCCCGCTGTCCTGTGTCCTCGCCAGCTCCCGGCGTTTCCAGGTTTGTGGATCTGGGCCATCTGAACGAGCGGGTTTCGCTGAAGGCCGTGGCTACGCCTGCCTTTCCGGGTGGAGAGCTTTTGTGTCTGGTGTGCACGGAAATCCCAAACATCGGGAGCTCTGACTCCTGCCGTGGCCTTGGCTCCTTCCCGTGGAGCGGATCCTCCGCCCCTCCCTCTTCCGGTCCTGTTCGTGTGTACACGGCTGTCTGCGTGGGAAGTGCTCCAGGAAGCCCTACGAGCACAATTAACCACTGGGCACTGCATTGTCCAGCCGCGATCACCCAGCCCGGCAGTGTCGCCGGGGAGTGCAGATCCCTCCCCGTCCACCTGCTGGCCTCCACCGCCACACGCGCTGGTTTCAGGAGTGGGTGACAAGTCGCCAGCACTAAAGACACGGGGCTTCCTTCTTAAAACATGGACTGGGGCTTCCAGCCAGCAGGCGAGGGCAGCAGGGTGTGAGGTGGCGCCGGCTCGAAGCGCGTTTGGGAACGCAGCGGCCCCTGGGCCAGGCGTCTGGGAGAGGCGGTTTCTCCGCTCGTCCTCGGCTCTCAGAAGCGCCCTGGGTTGTTGAGACAGAAGGCTTTGAACGTTCCTCGCCACATTCCTCAGAAGAGCTGAATTCTGTTAACGTGACCCCAATCCCCTGGGTGTGTGTGTGTGTGCGCCTGTGTGAGTGTGTGTGCAAGCATCTGCATGTACACGTGTGTATGTGCGTGCATGTGAGTGTGAATGCACACGCGCAAGCCATCACACATGTGTGCAAGCGTGTGCGCACATTCATGTACATGTGTGCCCTCATGCATGCATTTTTGATAAAAGAGATCTGCGAAGCCTCAGGCCCAGTGCTGGGTGTTTGTAGAAATGTAACCGGGGCCCATCCGGAGGCACAGCCTCATAGAAGGAGACAGATAAGTCAGCACAAGACCCACCCAGCTCACGAGGCAGCGGTTCAGGTGGGAAGCTCAGCCGGGCTCCTTGCATAGGGAGGTGGAGGAAGCTGCCAGCTGTCCTGAAGCCCCACTGGCCAGCGAGGCCTCGGCCTGCCCACCTTGCAGCTGTGGCCTTGGAGTAAATCGCCTGCCGTGGCTCGAGCTCACAGGAGAGCAGGGCTGCGGGGAGCACGAACAGCGAGCCCTTCCTGCTAATGAGGGCTCCCTCGTCAGCACCGGGGGTCCTGCCCAGCATCAGGGTCCCTCCCCAGCATTGGGGGTCCCTCCCCAGCATAGGGATTCCTCCCCAACATCAGGGGTCCCTCGTCAACACCGGAGGTCCTGCCCAGCATCAGGGTCCCTCTCCAGCATCGGGGTCCCTCATCAGCATCAGGGATCCCTCTCCAGCCTCGGGGTCCCTCCCCAGCATTGGGGTTCCCTCCCCAGCATTGGGGGTCCCTCCCCAGCCTCGGGGGCCCCTCCCCAGCCTCGGGGGTCCCTCACCAGCATCGAAGGTCCCTCTCCAGCCTCGGGGGTTCCTCTCCAGCCTCGGGGGCCCCTCCCCAGCATTGGGGGTCCCTCTCCAGCCTCAGGGACCAGGCGGGAGTGCGCCTCTGCAGGTTCTCACTGGCCAAGGCCCCGCAGCTCCGTGCGCTCAGCTCAGCATTCCACCTGCCCTCTGGCCACAGACACTGGACCTCTTTCTGGCTCTGCCCTCTTCTTTGCCTCCACTGAATGGACATTTATTGAGCACTAACTGTATACGGAATTCTGTGCAGGGCGGGGCCTTAAAGAGGGGAGCAGCCCTCCAGGGCCCTCGATCTCTGAGTGGAGGTGGAAAAAGCTTGGAGCGGAGGAAGCAGCATGGCCCAGCCCCTCACAGCAGGGTGAGCGGGCGGCGCTCAGGGGCACCTGCTCTCCAAGGGGATGGAGGACACCCTGGTGCTGCCGGACTGCCAGGAGCCCAGCACCTGGCCCAGCTCCCTGTGCAGGTCCTGCCGGCTGCTGGAGGCCCTGCCTGGCCCTGGGAGCCCAGGGCTCTACTGCAGGGTTCACACGGCCATTAGGGGTCAGCGCTGGGGCTGTCAGATGAATTTCACCTTGATGGACAGGTTACCCAAAGCCCCCGTGCCAGGGAGGGAAGCAGGAGACGGGGTGGTGGTCTCACAGAGGGTTCCCCTCCCCAGGGAGCCATCTCACCGGGCGTCTCCCCTCCCCAGATGGTTTGGGAGTCAGGTGCAATAGTGAGGTGAGGCCACAGCGGAGCCTGAGACCGTGGCGCTCCTGTCCCCTCCTCCTCCTTGGCCCTCCCACCCACGCCTGCTGCCTGAGCTCTGGGCGGGGTCTGCAGGCCACGCTGGCGGGTGGAGCAGGCGCTGACCACCCCTTTGTGACATGAATGTTCTAGGCCGGCCACTTAGCCACTGGCAATTTTTGTCCTGGGGGTCGTTTGGCAAAGTCTGGAGTCACCTTTGATGGGGAGGGGTCCACAGCATCTGGTGTGCAGAGGCCAGAGAGGCCCCCATGACAAAGAGTGCCCCGGATGTGAGCACCCTGAGCTGGGAAGACCGTGGAATGCCTCCAGGTAGGAGGAAGGGAGCTTCCGGTGGGGCCTCTGAGCTGTGCTGATCGGAGAGCCTCGCCGAGCAGGAGGTGGGGCAGGCGGCTCTGTGGCGCACAGGTGCGGGTGCACTTTCGCTGGGGGTGAGGGGAAGGAGCCCAGGAGAGGGTCTCCGGTGGGGCTGAGCCGGGAGCCGGGACGGTGCCGCTGGGGGCAGAGTGGAGTGGGGCTGGGGAGTTCTGGAGCGAGTGGGCGGCGGGTCAGCAGGTGCCGGGTCTCTGAGCAGTGACGGCGTGGAAGGGCCCTGGGAGCCACCTGAGGGATGCAGGGGAGCCACACCCCCACAGACCTGGCTGGGGGCTCCTGCTCTTTGCCACAGCCCTGCTGCACAGGAATTCTGTCTCTCACACGCGCAGCTGACGCCCGAGACTGGCAGCATTGGGAGAACTTGCTCCAGGCGTCTCCACTCCTGGTGGCTGCCATGTTCCTTGGCTCCCACGGGACTGTCTGCACCGCCCCCCGCCCCCGCCCCGTGTCTACGCTGTCTTCCCTGCGTGTGCCCAGACACCCCCTTCATAGCAGGGCACCTGCTCCACACTGGACCGGGGCCTGGCCCCCAAACCTCCTTCCACCGAGTGGCCTCTGTAAGACTTTGTCTCCAGGTAAGGTCAGGGTCACAGGTCCTGGGGCTGCGCAATCCCACGTGACTTTTTGGGGAGACACACTTGACCCCCACTGCGAGGTGGGTGGGTCAGCACTTGGGGGCGGGAGCTGGGTTCCACCGCACTGAGCAGGAGCACCGTGAGGAGGCAGGACGGGGTGGCGTCACTTCATGGGGGTTGGAGTTGACGGCGTCCAGGTTAACTGGGCCCCGAGGGGGGCTTCGGGGTCCTGGGAGAGTGCTGCTGCCTGCGGCCGCAGCTGGGCGCTCACTTTAGCGTCTCTGCTGGGGGAGCCGCAGCTGCTCCCAGGGCAGCCTCGCCCACCACACCCGTGATTACCCAACACAGTGTTTGCAAAACACACTGCGATTCTTAGCCGCGGGCATGTATTAAAATATATCCACACTTGCTCTCCATCAAGTAATACATATTCATTACGTGACAGATGATTCAAGAACACAGCGAAGTCTAAACCGTAAGACGGAAGTCCCTCAGCCCAAGCCAGCCACGCGGGACGCGTCCACGTGGTCATTCTTTAAGCGTGGTGCGGGGCTGGGCTGTCGGGGTCCCTGGGGAAGCCCCCCCTGCTCACCCAAGGGTCGTCTCCCGACCGCGCTCATTGGCCCGTGGGTTGCACGCTGGGGCTCTGCTCTGCCTCGCGCTGTGGACGGGGGATCCCATCCGCGAGTTTTGCCGTCAGTGCCGTGGATGGCCTGGGTCAGCCTTGTCCTGGGTGGGGGTGGGAGGTGGTCGCCGTGGAGCGGGGCGTGGTTCTCCCCGAGTCCCAGAGGGAGAGCGAGTGTCAGTTAAAGCCAGCCCTGAGGAGATGCGTGCCCCAGCCACGCGCGGCCCCTCTGCGCTTGAGGACAGAGGACAACATGGTTTGCTGGGCACCAGACCGCGGCTGAGTCTGTGGGCCGTGTCTCCCAGACCCCTCATGCCCAGGAGTGACTTTCCTAGCAGCGTGCGTGGGGACCTGGCAGGGCTGGGGCTGGGCCCTCAGTGTTGGAGCCTGCAGCCCCCAGTCCTCCCTGAGCCCTCCTGCCTGTGTGTGGCGGGGTGGTCTCTGTGGAGGACATGGGGTCAGGACCCTCAGCGCCCAGAGCTCCTGTCTGGGAGGGCCGTCTCCTCCCCAGGACACTGCCTGCCCCTGTCAGAACTCACGTGGCCCCGTGTTCTGGCCTGTGAGTCTGCAGAGGGAACCCGCCAGCCTGGGTGTGCCCAGGGCCCTTCGTCCACCCCATCCAGCAGATGGGGTCCCCAGGACGCGGGACAGGGAGCAGGGAGGACCACTGTGCATTGAGGGGGCACTGCTGTGGCCAGACTGCCCCGCAGCTGTGGCTCAGCCTCATTTTACAGACGTGAACGCTGCAGAGGCCACGTCCCTGTGTGGAGGCCCCGGGAGCTGGCTGCGGGGCAGGGCCCGGGCTCAGGCGTCCTCCCAGTCTCCCCCAGGGGTCTTTGGGGTCACTGGTTTCAGGTTACTGCTTTAGTACTGTGGTCACCTTTGATCACACACACATGTGCACACACCCTCACCCCTGTGAGCACAGACCCTTGCAACACTCCTGAACACATACAGGCATACACACATGCATATAGACACTCACACCCTCACCAAGCACACACATGTAGACTGCTGCTCACCCATAAATACATACATGTGTGCACACACTTGCTCATGTGAGCATACACTTATATGAACACACAGTGCACACACGTGCATATGGACACCCTCACACACTCCTGTGAGCACACACGTAGACTGTCAATCTTGAATACACATGTAGACACACACGCAAACACCCTCATGTGAGCACAAACATGCAGACTCTCACACAATCACGGATACACACATGTACACATACACACAAGACACCATCACGTGAGTCACAAATCATGAATACACATGTGTACATACACGCACACAACCTCACATAAGCTCACACATGTAGACTGTCATATAATCATGGATACATACATGTGCACACATGCATAGACCCCATCATGTGAGCACACACATGCAGACTATCACAAATCATGAACACACACATGTGCATGCATCCTCATACTCATGTCCTCCCATGTGCACACACAGGCAGACTCTCATACACTCGTGAGAACACACACACCTGCATGCACACCTTCACACCCTGACCTGCACAGCCACACACCCTCACACCCTGACCTGCACACACACACACCCTTACACCCTGAGCTGCATACATACACCCTCACACCCTGACTTGTACACATGCACACCCTTATACACTGACCTGCACACACGTACACCCTCACACCCTGACCTGCACACACGCACAAACTCACACCCTGACCTGCACACACGCACACCCTCACACTCTCACCTACACACACTCATACCCTGATCTGCACACACTCACACCCTGAGCTGCACACCCTCACACCCTGACCTGCACACACTCACACCCTCACACTCTCACCTGCACACACGCACACCCTTATGCTGTGAGCTGCACACCCTCACACCCTGACCTGCACACACTCACACCCTCACACTCTCACCTGCACACACGCACACCCTTACACTGTGAGCTGCACGCATGCATACCCTTATACCCTGAGCTGTACACACACTTTTACACTCTGACCTGCACACACTCACACCCTTACACCCTGATCTGCACACACTCACACCCTTATACCCTGACCTGCACACACACCGTGACCTGCACACACTCACACCCTCACACTCTCACCTGCACACATGCACACCCTCACACCCTGACCTGCACACCCTCACACCCTGAGCTGCACAACCTCACACCCTGACCTGCACACACGCACACCCTCACCTGCACACCCTCACACTGTCCCCTGCTCCAGCTGTGTTTTCGTTTAGCTCCCGCCACGTCTGGTGGTCATCTGGAATCAGACACGAGGCCACGTGAGACCTGTGTCCTGCCCTGACGTCGACCCTGTTTTGTCCCGCGCTGCTATCCCGCCCCCGCCCGCCGAGCCTGCTGCTTCTCTGCCCCCTCGCGGTCGGCTCCAGCGCACGGTCCTCCCTTCCCTCTGCCTTACTCGGCTGCCTTTCTCCTGGTGGCTGCGGCTTGTTCCTGGGAGCCTGGCTCAGGCTGCCCTCGGGGGCTCGGCTGCTGGAGCCTGAAGGAGGTGGCCTTCCCTGGGGCCCGATGGCATCCTCTGTGTGTGGGGGCAACAGTGGGGATGCCAGGTGAGGGGCTTCTACCTAGGGATGGCCTGGTGGGGGCCGGAGGGCCACAGGGGTGACAGCCACAGCGTGCCACGGAAGCACTCCTCAGCGGCGGTCGAGCCAACACAGGGAGCCCCTTTCAAGGCTTGGGGAGAATTTTCCTTTGACAGAAAGGCTGAATTCCATGCCCCACACACAGACCCCGGGAGTAGCTATTCTTAGAAGCAATCCGCAGAGTTCTCCCGTGCCTGGCGCCGCCGCGGCCTGCAGAGGACGCAGAACCGTGGGGCGCGGTGCGGGCTCCCAGCCCTTCTCTTCCTTTGTGGAACACAGATATCATTAGTTCTATTTTTAATCAGCAAATGCTGTGTTTCCAAATATAGACACAAAGGGACCCTGCCAGCTCCCGGCCCACTTTGGAGGAGGACCCCGCAGCCTCACTTGGCCAGCGGGGCCTGGGCCAGGATCCCTGGGGGAGGCACAGCGGCTGCCACCTGGGGTCTGGCCCGCCCCTCCTGCAGGTTCTGTGAGCTGAAAAGACAAGACCCTGCCGGCTCCTCCCCCACACAATGGTGGGATGAGGAGGGTGACCGCTCGAGCCGAAAGCCGCCCACTGTAAGCTGATCCCCACCCCCACCCCACCTGCACCGGGCAGACATTTCAGTGTTGGCTGACTGGGCCCAGGTTCGGCTGCCAGCAGCAGCTCCCATGGTCCCGTGCAGCCCTGCTTTCCCCGTGGTCCTCCCCTGCCACCCAGGAAGCGGGCAGGGCGCTGTGCTCTCCCCGGGACCAGTGGCTTTCCCAGCCCACTTCCTTCCTGGGAGGAGTTTGGGCCTGGCCGGGCCTTGGTGTGTCCCGGGTGCACAGTGCTACTGTCTGCACCCGCCGGTGGACTGCGGCCTGGAATTCCCCAAACACAGCAGCTCAGGCCTCCCCTCTCCAGCCCCGGCAGCCCTGGGCCCTGCAGCCATGCCCACACGTCCTGCAGAGGCGACTCCTCCCTCACGCCTGCCTCGCCCGCCTCCCAGGCCAGGCTGCAGCAGGGAGACACAGGCAGATGCGTCCCCTGGACGGACAGCACTTGCAGGACACCACGCCCGGGGGGGGCGGGGGCGGCTGCCATCCCGAAACTCCCATGCACCTGCTCTCACTCTGGTTCCCCCCCCCGTGTGTGGGCTTGACCGTTGGCCGCCCTGCTTCTCCAGGACCCCAGTCTCAGCCCCCACGTTTCCAGGGGTCGGGATCAGGGTCCTGAGCTCTGCTTGCCGTGTATCTGGGTGTTTGCTAGGGGAGGGCCTCACTTCTGGGAACCCCTAAAGTTAACAGGGGTTTGGTTTGGATGAGGTAGAAAGCCTGGTGGCTTCAACGAATTAAGCAGGGACGGGACCCCAGGAGCAAGGTCGCAGAGCCTCCTCCATCTGGCTGTAACTGGTCAGTCCTGGTCCAGTCAGGTAGCCTGCGGCTCGCACTCTTGCCGCCTGTGCCGTGGACAAAGTGAGTCACGTGGTCATAGTTAACGTGTGCTCCTGCTCCATTGGCTGAGGCAGGCCCTGTGGTCATCCTGCCCTCTGCCCCTGCTCCATTGGCTGAGGCAGGTCCGTGGTCATGCCTACTCTCTGCCCCTGCTCCATTGGCTGAGGCAGGTCACATGGTCATCCCTGCCCTCTGCCCCTGCTCCATTGGCCGAGGCAGGTCCCGTGGTCATTCCTTCCCTCTGCCCCTGCTCCATTGGCTGAGGCATGTCCCGTGGTCATCCCTGCCCTCTGGCCCTGCTCCATTGGCCGAGGCAGGTCCCGTGGTCATGCCTACCCTCTGTCTCTGCTCCATTGGCTGAGGCATGTCCCGTGGTCATCCCTGCCCTCTGCCCCTGCTCCATTGGCCGAGGCAGGTCACGTGAGTGTACCCAGTTGCAGTTCCTGTCCTAGCGGGTGAAGTAAATCCCAGGACCGCAGCTCATCCAGCTCCCCTTCCGCTGGCCAAGGACTGCATTGTGCTTCAGCCCCTGTTCCACCGGACAAAGCAAGCCACATGGCCATCGCCAGCTCTGCTCCCTTTCTGTCACGTGACCACGCCTGACCCCCAGGGAGCGGAGCCTGCCTGTTAGGAGCGAGGCTTACAACTGCTGACGCAGGTTCCCAGTGGCGTGGCTTCCCCTGTCTGCCTCTGGCCCTCCCTCCTGGTGGTCCCTCAGTCACTGACAGGTCAGCCACGTCCATGCAGCCCCAGAAATGGAGGGCTGCTGCTGCCAGGGCCGAGAGCAAGGTGGGCAGTGCGCGTGGTGCCCGGGGCCAGGGCTGTGTCCCCAGGGAGAGGCGCTTCCTTGCTGGCTGCTTCCCTGTGCTCCCCCGCCCCACCCCCACTGCCCGGCTCCTCGCAGGACGGCCTCTGGGACTCATCCCTGCCCTCACCCTCTGCGGAGCCCTGCAGTCCAAGCAAGCGCTGAGGTTTGGTGCTGCGGTTTTGTTCCTCCTGGGGCTTCCCTAGCCGGGCAGGGGGTGGAGCAAACCCCGGGAGCACCGCTGGGGTAGAAGCTTGCAGGAGAAACATCCCCCGCGTACCCCTCGTCCCTCATGGCCGCCGCACCACCTGACCCCTGGGTGCCCACGCAGCCGCAGGCGGCTGCTCACTGTTCCGTGCACTCCAGACTCGGAGATTCTGCCTTTATTGCGGGTTACGGGCCTCAGCCAAGTGAATCCAGAGCAGAGCCACGCGCCGTAGCCCTGCCGCGTGCCCCTCCCCTCCAACCCCACTCTCAAGACCCCTGAACTCTTCCCCATAGCAGGTGCCTGTGAAAGTCAGCAGCAGCGGACTCCCAGGAAGGAGCCGACGGGGCCTGCTGCCCGCCAGAACCCATCCCAGCCCCAGAGGTCCCCAGGGCAGCCAGCTCGGAGCAGCTCCCCGTCTCCTGGACCAAGGAGCACGGGGCAGGTGGAAGCCCGCCTCCCACCTTAACTCCTTCCGGGTCAGCCTCCGAGACTCACTGGCTGTTTCCGAAAGCCACAGCCTCCTCTCCTGCAAACACTTGAAAGGCAGAGGACAAAGCGCATGGGCGTCCAGCACCGGTGCCCGGTGCCCTCCCCTTGCCACAAGTCGGTGTACCAAGGGCTGAAGGGATCGTGCGTCAAGCAGAGTTCATCGTTTTCTCTGCGAACCTTTCTCCTGGCTGAACACTCGGCACCGCGTGTGCGTGGCAGGGGGCTGGCTCCAAGGGATGTGGGGTCTGGCGGGGAGAGGCAGCTTGGGCCCTTCTGTGGCAGAGTGGGCGGGCTCCGTGCCAGGCAGGAAGCCACACAGAGGAGAGGTGTCTGCGTTCGAGGGTGCAGGAGGGGAGCGTGCATGAGCAGTCCCGGGGACACCTGTGGTGGGGAGGAGGAGCGTGTGGGCCCCCTCGACTGTGCTGCTCAGACACGGGCACCAACCCCGGGCTTCCAGCGAAAGGGCAGGTTGGGCCGCAGCACATCTGGGGCGGAGCCCGAGCGTCTGTGCTCCTCATCAGCTCTCAGGTGGGGCTGATGCTGTGGGCCTGAGGACCTCAGCGTTGGGGGCGAGTGGGAAGCTGAGCGGGCAGGGAGCACTGAGGGGGGCAGGATGCGGGTGGGGAGCCGCCGAACAGAGGCGGGGCCATCCCCGGGTTTCTCCCCTGGGCTCCCAGAGGGCTCTGCATGTCTCCCAGAACCTGCACACGTGCCCATGGCCATCAGGTGTCTGTTCTCCCCCCTTCCCACACGCACTCAGGAAGGGGCTGCGTCTCCGTCATCTCTGGGTGGGGCTGCGTCTCTGCCATCTCTGGGTGAGGCTGTGTCTCCATTGTCTCTGGGTGGGGCTGCATCTCCTTCGTTTCTGGGTGAGGCTGCGTCTCCATCATCTCTGGGTGAGATTGCGTCTCCGCCATCTCTGGGTGGGGCTGCATCTCCATCATCTCTGTCATCTCTGGGTGGGGCTGCGTCTCCATCATCTCTGGGTGGGGCTGCGTCTCCATCATCTCTGGGTGGGGCTGCGTCTCCATCACCTCTGGGTGGGGCTGTGTCTCCATCATCTCTGGGTGAGGCTGTGTCTCCATCATCTCTGGGTGGGGCTGCGTCTCCATCACCTCTGGGTGAGGCTGTGTCTCCATCACCTCTGGGTGGGGCTGCGTCTCCATCACCTCTGGGTGGGGCTGTGTCTCCATCATCTCTGGGTGAGGCTGTGTCTCCATCATCTCTGGGTGGGGCTGCGTCTCCATCATCTCCGGGTGAGGCTGCGTCTCCTTCGTCTCTGGGTGGGGCTTCATCTCCATCGTCTCTGGGTGGGGCTGCGTCTCCATCATCTCTGATTGAGGCTTCGTCTCCATCGTCTCTGGGTGGGGCTGCGTCTCCATCATCTCTGGGTGGGGCTGCATCTCCATCATCTCTGGGTGGGGCTGCGTCTCCATCATCTCCGGGTGGGGCTGTGTCTCCATCATCTCTGGGTGGGGCTGCGTCTCCATTATCTCTGGGTGGGGCTGCTTCTCCATCACCTCTGGGTGGGGCTGCGTCTCCATCATCTCTGGGAGGGGCTGCGACTCCATCGTCTCTGGGTGGGGCTGCGTCTCCATCACCTATCCCTGAGGCTGAGCCTGAGTGTGCAGTGGATGCTGGTTAAGAAACCGGCTCACCGGCCGCCTCCGTGGTCCATCCGGGAGCGTCAGATCTGTCAGCGTTTAACCCCTGTGCCTGAGAGGTAGCAGTTGCTGGAGTCTCGCGTTGGGGAGTGGATTGACTTGCACCAGCTTCCTGTGACGTGGCTGGTTGCTCAGGTGGGCACTGCAGGGGCAGGGCCGAGCTTTCCTTTGTGAGGAAGCGTGAGCACTTGAGGTGGAGCTTCCTGCTGAGCCTCACTGTCGCCCAGAGGCTCGGCAGGTCCAGCCGGCCCCGGACCCCAGGGAGAGGCCAGCGTGCCCCGCCCAGCCCGTGGCCGACTCACCGCCCCGCAGGGTCGGGAAGGTGTGCGGTCTGGCTCCGAGCCGCCCGTCAAGCTTGCTCTGCTCCTCCTCGTGCTCCACGTGCTGGGTGGGAGCCTGTGCTTCCTGGGGGCCTCTCGGCACCCGTGGGGCTGCGGCAGCCCCGGGGGAGACCCGGCAGCCCCTCCCGGCGTCCGGGAGCTTCGCGCTCTGCTGCATCGTTAGTGGTGCTCGTTACTCGGCCTTGGTCAGATGCAGTTTCTGGTTCCTTTCTCGAGGGCAAGACTCGGTAAAACGGGGCAGCCGTGGCCGTGGCCGTGGCCATGGAGGTGGAGGTGGAGGTGGGCACATGGGGGGAGGGGAAGGTGGGTTGGTCCTCAGGCCACACCTGGGTTTGTGAATTCAGGGAGCACGGGTCCGAGGGGCTGTGAGTGGGTGCTCAGCAGCCCCTGAGCCGCAGTCTGGGCAGAGGGGGGGCTGGAGGTGCTGCCCCCAGGGTCGGGGGCCAGGTGCAGGGCAGGCGGGAGGCGGGAGGCCTCACTGCTGCTGTTTCTGCAGGTCTGATTGGTTCTCCTCTCTGGGTGGGGCAGAGCCCAGCCCTGTGTTCCCCGGGCAGCAGCACCGGGCTGAGCCGTCAGGTCGTGTCCGCGCCTGTCCCCGCTGTAGGAGAAGGGCCCTTTCTGGGGAGGGAGCGGCTGCATGGGCCCCGCCCGTGCCTGAGAGGTGACGGTGGCGAGGACGTGGCCAGCCTGCTGGCGAGCCAAGCGGGACACCGCGGCCACAAAGCAGGCCCGTGTGGAAGGGGCAGGACAAGCCCGTGCCACGGCCTCTTGCCGGCCATGCCCCCAGCACTGACGGACGGAGCGGGGACGGGACGCTTTACGTGCTCTGTGGCCGGTTTGCATGGTGGTCTTTGTTTAGGCAAGGCAGGGGAAACGTGGCGGTCTCGGGCGCTTGGCGGGAGGCTCCGGCTGCCGCCGCGGCCTGGCAGAGGCTGGTGCTGCTTGCGTGGGGCTTTCCTGGGAAGGACCAGGTTTATTATCTCTCTTTTTTATCTGATTGTAAAAATTGTGCAGGCTCACGGGAGGCTGGGACTCGCGGGCAGGGAGGGGGCGCTTCAGTGTCTCCCCGCGGGGAGGCTGTGGCAGTGATGGATGCACTGTTTTGTTCCCACCTGGGAAGTGGTCCCCTGACAAGCTGTCGGCCGGCGGCACCGCTTCCACGGAGTTCATAAATCCCTCCGACAGCGCAGCCGACGGCCCGCACTCTTTTATTACTGCAGGCTAATTGCCCTGGCTCCGTCTGCTCCCGGGGTGGGGGAGGGTGCCGAAGACGGGGGGGGGGGGTAGGCGGGGCCTTGGGGACGTGAGGCTGCAGGGTGGGAAGGCACCCCCACCCCGGCCCTCCCTGTGCCCTAGGCAGGGTGCTCAGCACGCACGTGCCTTCATCATGAATGTTGCAAAATGACAGGTCTGGCGTTTATTGAACCCATTTTACAGATGAGGAATCTGAGGCCGGCGGCCACACGGCCTGAGTGCGGGCGTCAAAGCAGGGATGCAGCCCATGGAGCCCACGCAACCTGCAGCCCTGCGGAGCCCACCGCTCCATCTCTGCTTCCTTGCAGTGGCCTTGGTACTGATGCCCGGTGGGTGCTCACCAGGCCAGGCGCCGTGTGGGCCCAGGAGAAGGTGGCCTGCCGTGGGTCCCTTGGGTGGAGGTGACTTTGTGTCTCTGTGGGTGTCACTGCGTGATTAGGTCGCATTGTGCAGCAATGGGGAGGCGGTTTGTGGGTGTGACTGATTCTCAGCTGGTTCCAAGTCCATCCCGCAGGGCAGTGTCCTGGGGTCCTCACTCGGCTGTCCGCCAGGGAGGCAGGCAGCGGGGACTGCAGAGGCCCAGGCTCGCCCGTGGCCTTGAGGAAGCAGCGGCCATGGTGGAGGGAGGGCCCATGGAGGGCGTGGTGGGCAGCAGACAGGAGCGGAGGTCTCCTCCCGCACGGCCGGACTGACTCCTCCAGCGGCCGGCGTCCTGGGAGAGGACCCTGATGGTCTCACAGCTCCGGCTGCGCCCGGAATTCCATCTCGATCAGCACAGGGTGCAGCGAACCCACGCCTGGACCGCGCTGGCAGGGAAGTAATAAATCTGTGCGCCGTCAACCGCTAAGTGAGTGGTGATTTGTTACACCGCAGAGAGCCAGCACACGTGCCAGGGAGCAGAGCACACGCGTGTGCCAGGCTGTGCACCCTGGGGGTGTGTCCAGGGAGCAGAGCACACACGTGTGTGCCAGGCTGTGCACCCTGGGGTTGCATCCAGGGAGCAGTGCACACACGTGTGCCAGGCTGTGCACCCTGGGGTTGCATCCAGGGACCAGAGCACACACGTGTGCCAGGCTGTGCACACTGGGGAGTGTGTGTCCAGTGAGCAGTGCACACTGTTTTTGTAGCTGATGCTTCTTCAGCAAGGGCTCCACCCTCACCTGCATTCCAGGAGCTGCCTGTCTCCAGTGAGGTCTCCACATGGGCACAGAGACACGCAGATGTGTCCAGGGTCTCCCCGTGGCTCCCTGCACCACGTGGGATGGCCCGGGCACTCGGTGTGGCTCCCTGTGCCATGTGGGACGGCCCGGGCACTCGCTGTGGCTCCCTGTGCCACGTGGGACGGCCCGGGCACTCGCCGTGGCTCCCTGTGCCATGTGGGACAGCCCGGGCACTCGCCGTGGCTCCCTGTACCATGTGGGATGGCCTGGGCACTCGCCGTGTCTCCCTGCGCCATGTGGGACGGCCCGGGCACTTGCCGTGGCTCCCTGCTGGCGATGCCTGGGCACTCGCCGCCCCGTGAAAGCCGCGATTCCTTCCCTGGGACGGGAGACAGCCACGTGGTCGCACAACTTCCCCACTTCCAGGCTTTGAGGTTGGAGACGGAGATGTTTCGTCTTTCGTGCCGCGGGGGCGCATGGTGCTGGGGTCTCGCAGACGCAGGCTGGCGCAGCCCCACCCGCAGCCCTGCTGTGAGTCCCTCAAGTGTGCAGTCGGGGGGCTGGGATAGGAGCTGAGGTTTGGACCTGGGCCCTGCGTGCCTCAGGATCCAGCCGAAGACAGGGAGAGGGAACTGCGCAGTCACGGCTCCCGACCGGCCCTGGTCATCTCTGTGCCTCCCGCGTGTGCCGCACGCACGTGTGTGGGGCGTGACACGCTCGCTGCTTCTGCTCCAACAACTCGCGGCGCAGCAGCCCCTCCAAGTGCTCGGCAGGGCTCAGCCTTTTGAGAAGGCAGTGGGAAGATTCCTAAGGATTCCAAGATGGCGCCTGCTAGGCTGGCCCCAGTGTCACCGTCACAGACGGGCCAGAGCCCCAGGAGCTGACTGGGGCCCACGGGCCGGGGTCCACGCCCCCTCCTCAGACCTCTGGGGCACCGTCAGCTCCTTCCCTTCGTCACTTGGTTTCTTCCTGTTCTGCGGGGGGACCCCCCTCCTCCAGGCAGCCTTCCGGGCAGCGGGCCGGTCGGGCTCCTTGTCCAGGGCCCTGTGACCCAGTGCGCTTTGCTTCCAGAGCAGTGAGCACAGCTGTGATAGGAAATCTTCCCGATTGACGACCTGACTGCCTGGGTGACCCCCGTGTCTGTGTGGCCCATGGCTGTGCCGTGTCAAGTCCCACGCGTGCAGTGGGAGGGGCATCTTGCAGTCAGCGAGTGAATGGCAGCTGTCAGTCTGTAGGAAGGGCGGCCTTAAGGCCTCTAGGGGTTCGCGCCTCTTCTCCACCCCTGCTCTGAGCCCTGTTACCTCCGAGGTGAGTCTGGCCTCTCTGATTTTACCCAGGGGGCCAGAGGGAAGGGACTTGCTCAGGCCGTGCCCCGAGCCCATGGCTCCGAGCTGGGAGGAGGGACCCGGCTGGTGATGCTGTGTCCTGTCACTGTGTCTTGGTGGCCAGCCAGTGTCGGGTGGTGAGACTGATCCTAGAGAGACCCTGACACCATTTTAGTCACTGGTGGTGGGGTCTCTGTCTCTGGGCGGAGGGTCCATTTCCTTCCGGGAGAAGGATGTGGGCGGTACTCCTCAGGGCCAGGCTGTCGGTGAGTGCGCTGTGTTTGCTCTCAGGGCACTGCCTCCTTCTCTGTCTCGCCCTTGTCTTAGCTCTGACCCTCAATCACGTGTGTGAGGCGGGGATGCCGACTTGAGGACAGGGTAGAGTAATACCATCCGTCCGCCCATCCACCCGCACATCCATCCATCCACCCAGCCAGCCAGCCATCTACCCACCTGCCCATATCAAAACTTCTGTTAGACAGTTTAACAGCGTTAACACTGAGTTAGACAATGAGAGAGAGACAGAGAGAAAGGTCTTCCTTTGCCGTTGGTTCACCCTCCAATGGCCGCCGTGGGCGGCACACCGCACTGATCCGATGGCAGGAGCCAGGTGCTTTTCCTGGTCTCCCATGGGGTGCAGGGCCCAAGCACTTGGGCCATCCTCCACTGCCTTCCCGGGCCACAGCAGAGAGCTGGCCTGGAAGAGGGGCAACCGGGACAGAATCCGGCGCCCCGACTGGGACTAGAACCCGGTGTGCCGGCGCCGCAAGGCGGAGGATTAGCCCAGTGAGCCACAGTGCTGGCAAAACTTCTGTTTCAGGTCATCCTATTATCCGTCTACCTATCATCGTCTGTCCACACATGTGCACATTTGTTTCATTTGTGTATCTTTCTGCAGCCACCAGTACTTTTTATTGTAGATGATGAAAGTCGTCTCTTCTTACCCAAGTTCTCTCCGGGGCGTTTGCACAGCCGCCTCTGCTTCCTACCCTGTTTCGTCTTCAGTCTCAGGTCTCATCACTTTCTCTTCTTGGGCTTGGCTTTTCTTGCTATGTGGTATTTGTTCTCCTTTCTTAGTAACACTGATTTTCCTTTCTCTTTTTTTTTTGGGGGGGGGCGGGGGAGGGAATCTTTTTTCCCCTATTAGGAACAGCCTCCGTGAGACAGTAAAAATCGGGGGGTTCTGTTGTCCCCAGAGGAGTGGGCCCAATTTCCCAGGCCTGCACAGGAAGGGAGGACGAAGGTTGTGGGGGTGGGGGGTCACTCCAGCATCTTCCCCAGGAAGCTGGGGGTCCCGCTGCTGCAGACACGGGGGGGCCTGGTCCCTGACTCCGAGCCCTCCCCTGTCCAGGTCGCCACTGCTCCTTGGCAATGCTCTTTGCCTGGAGGGGCACAGAGGTGACCCCTCGCCGTGACAGCCTCCTCTGAGGGGCCTGGGACGACCCTTCTGCAGGTTGGCCCCAGCCACCCGTCTGCTCTGGGAGTCCTGAGCAGCAACCCTATGGCATGAGCCTGTTTTCTGGGCGGGACTTGTTCGCGCGTCTCCGCGTCTCTCCCAGCAGAGCAGGAAACACAGACTTTCCAAGACGGAGGCAGGGGCTGCCTGGCCCAGTGTCTCAGCCCACAGAACAATACCTGGTGCACAGCAGGTGCTCGACACACATGTGAATCAAGATAGGAACTTGAACTTGAACTTGTTCTAGGGAGAGGAATTGTGCCCACGTCTCCCCCGTGGCTGCGGACACAGGGCCTGGACCCTGGGGTCTCACCTGCTCTTCCTTTTGCTGCTTTGCTCCTGGCAGCTCGTCTGTGGTCACAAATTTAAAGCCACTGTCGAAGGCAGGGTTAGGCATTCCGGGTCTGGGGTCAGGGAGCCCCGGGTCCCAGCACGTCTGCTCCCCTCCTAGCCCAAGCGCCCTCGTCCTGGAAGAGGGGCTCTGGTGCATCCTCACCGAAGGGAAGGCGGTGAGCGGCCTGGCGCGGTGCCGGCGGTGTGCAAAGTGTTTGGTGACGCTCTGCTGACTGTGAGTGAAGCCACGGCTGAAGCCTGGAACGTGGTCTGTCCTCCGAAGAAAACACCCTCCCCTGGGTTCTCGGGAGCACGGTGTGTTTAGCATGCATGCCGTCGCCTCCGTCCCATTAGCGCGCCCGGGGCCCTCCCTCCCTGCTCCCCGCCGTCCGCCTGCCTGTGCCCACCTGGCTAATCACCGGAGCTATTTTTACATCGGACGTGGTGGAGAGGTAGCCGAGGAACCACCCCGGAGACGCGCGTCTCATTTATTAATATTAAACAGGGTATTAATTTTGCCAGTAACTGAAACATTAAACATGTATATCCATTAGTGGTCATTACTCCATCTCCAGGAGCTGTCTGGCACATTCCAGCAATGGGCCTGCTGCTGTCTTCCCCACCTCCTCTTCCTAACTCGCTGCTGCATCAGACTCGTCTCTTCTCCCCCAGGGAAGTGGGTAATTATAAACTCATCGCTCAGGGGGCAGGGCCTGAGAAATCACCGCGTTTATCTCCCTTCTCCATGGTTCAAGTCCATGCACACAGACTGGTCTCTGCGGTCCTCCTAAGCCCCCTCTCTAACAGCGGCTGCCCTGGGGACGCGCCGGCTCCCAGTAGCCGACACGGACGGCTCTTGATGGCTGGTGACAGCGTGGACAGCTCTGTCTTGGCACCGGTGTGATGAGTGCGGGAAAGACTGCGGGGAGCTAACAGCGCTGGGAGCTGTGCTGCGGCGTGAGTGGCGGTAGCGGCACAGGGACACCCAAGCCCTGCTCAGAATGGACAGGTCAGGGCGCTGTGGACGGCACGTCTCAGCTGCTCCACCAGGAGGCGGTGGAAGCCCCAGAGCGGGGCTGGGGGACCGGCATGGCCTTGCGGTGCAGAGTGTGGTCATGTGTCTAGGCCACAGCTCAGGGAGGGAGAACCCAGGCTGAGCCTGGGCTTGTTCTGAGACGAGGAGAAGGAGCTGGCAGTCTAGGGAGGCCAAGCAAGCTGAACTGTGCAGCGCACTGGGGAGGAGAATGCTACACAGCAGAAGTGCCCCGGGGTCCTCAGCTGACGACCGCTCCGTGCACGCGTGCGGGAAACGAGCCACATCGCGGAAAAATCCCCCGAAAGGAAGAGAAGAAACGATGCCTGAGTCTCCGCCAGGGACAGGCGTACTTGCTGTTCCCACCAGCAACGTGGAAGATCCTACACGTCACGGACACTGGGCAGAGAGCGTGGTCATGTGGGCGGCCAGGCCTGGACAGAAGCTGCTCTCCTCTCACTTTACAAAGTGCGAAACTAAGGATTCAGGAGACCAGCAGCCTAGAGTGAAGTCAGCAACACGCCTGGGACCCCACGCACGACAAGGCAGCATTACGTCATCTATCGTGGAACCCAAGGTTGCCAGGCGTGTAAAGAAACAGGAAACCAAACCAACAATGGGAAGCAAATCCCATCGATGGATGGAGACACAGAGATGACACATACAACGGAGCAAGCAGGCAAGACATAAGAATCTATTAAGCCGTATTGTGACACAGCGAGGAGGTCCAGAAAGGCCTGACTGTCATGACCAGAGACACGGAAGGTGGGCTGCAGCCCCTCGAGACGAGCAATGGAGTGTTTGAGCTGCAGGAGCCAGGGGATGGGGCTGGCCACGGGTTAGGAGCTGTAGAAGGGGCATGCACAGCCCTGAGGTGCGGCCGCGGAACTTCCAAAGGCGCAACACGGAGGGAAAAAGACTGCGGGCGCAAGGACCAGGACTCAGCTCCCTTTGCAGGAAGGAACACAGGAGAAACCAGGCTGAGCAATTTAGAACTTGGAAGTGGGAAGCCCAGAGCCGCGACGATTCCAGTGACCCCCAGGCACGAGCAGTCGGAGGACAACGGCTCCAGCCCAAAGACAACTGGGGAATCTTAGAGGTGTCCGGAGGAAAACCACACCCGGCACGGGCAGCGACAAGGACAGGACCGATGCAGACGTCTGCCGGAGACCAGGCGAGCCAGAGGGGAGTGCGGCAGCCGCGGCAAACCTCTTGCAGAGGAAGCAGTCGCCGGCCGAGGGCTCTACGCCCGGCAAACACACCGGGAACAGAACTGAAATCGACACTCCCAGGAATGCAACCCTTGAAGTGCTCATTCCCCATGGAGTCCTTCTATGAGGAAGTTGGACCAACTGCGCTGGAGGTACCGGATGTGGTACCGGGTGGAGACCCAGACCCACACGGAGGAACGAGATGCAGCGAGAGAGCCAGGCGTGGCTAAGCAAAGCAGAGGCGTCGTCAAGAGACGCGGACGGCTTTTAGCACAGATGGTGACAGTGCAGCGTGCGGTGAGCCGCACACAGAGCAGTGCGAGGGCAGCAACACAAAGCCAGAACGAGGGGATGAGTCCATTTCTATTTTACTTGAAAGGCAGAGTCACAGAGAGAGGGAGAGACAGAGACAGAGAGAGAGAGAGAGAGAGAGAGAGAGAGAGTCTTCCATCTGCTGGTTCACTCCCCACGTGGCTGCAAAGGCTGGAGCTGGGCTGATCTGAAGCCAGGAGCCAGGAGCTTCTTCCAGGTCCCGCATGTGGGTGCAGGGGCCGAAGTGGCTGGGCCATCCTCCGCTGCTTTCCCAGGTGCATTAGCAGGGAGCTGGATCAGAAGAGGAGCAGCCGGGACTCGAACTGGCGCCCACATGGGATGCAGTGCTGCAGCCTGGTGCTTTAACCCACTGCGCCACAGCGCCGGCCCCTAGATCAATCTTTAAAAACAAACCCCACTTGGTGACAGCCTATAAAAAGTGTAGTGTGTGCACTACAGACCGCCCAGCACCCAGGGAAAAATCAAAACCAGGCCAAGTACAGATCGTCATGTATAAAAAGAGAACAAAGAAGGCGAAATGGAATAAAAATACCCAACCCAACCCGAAGAAAACGGAGAAACGGGAAAAGGGGACAAACAACAGACGGTGCGAGCGGCAAGGGAGCAGTGCCGTGGTGAATGGAGACGCGAGCCTGCGACATCCGCCGTTGCTGTGGCACAGATGGTGGCGCTGTCACGCGGGGCTGTCGGCACGGCCACCGCACGTGGCGAGGAACGCCGGTGTTGTGTCCAGCGATCGTGGTCCCTGCCGTGATTCTCGTCAGCAGAGCCTGCGTGCTGGCCGTGTGACAGCTCCTGTCTGTGGCTTCCAGCCCCTCCTGGGCCCACCCCTACCAGCGCGGCTGGGGAAGATTCTCGGCTTCTTGTTCTGCAAACGGCCCGAGCCCACGCACAGCTGCAGGCTTGCACATTTCCCGGCCACACCAGGACCAAAGAGGGCAGCTCTTCTTGTCACAGACTCGGCCCCGACCCCTTCCTCTCCAGCCAGCACCTGCCCTCCCCCCGGGCCGGAGCCGCCTGGGGGAGCTGTGCAGTCGGGGTGCCTGTTTCATGCCCCCGCCAATCGCACAGCGAGGCCTTACCAAGGAGGGCGGGCAGTGCACCCCTGTGGACGCGGAGTCTGTGGGCGGCTCAGTGGTTGAGGGGCACAGGCCACGCAGATGGCCAGAGGCTGTCTCAGGCCACCCAGGAGGCTTCCACGGCGCAGGGGGCGGTGCGGTGTCTCCAGTTACGGAGCCTGGGAAGTCTGAGCTGAGGGCCCGGCAGGCTGGCCGTCCTACACAGATGGAGCCCTCCAGCCCTGTCCCCACGCGGGGAAGTAGGGAGAGCAGCCCCCTGCGTGCCCTGGCACAAAGGCACCAGTCCCCTTCCTGGGCAGCGGCCCGCCTGCCCGGTCACCCCCTAAAGGGCAGGGGGGATGGGGCTCACATGTGAGGGTTTAGGGGTGCTAGGTATTCACACCACAGTGGCGCCCGAACTTGGCCTGGGTCCCTCCATGGCACGGCACCCACACCGCACCGGGCTCGCCCACCTGTGACCCTGCTCTGGGACACTCCCTCTGTGGGCTGGGGCTGGGGGGCCGTTGTGGCTGAGCCCAGGGTGGGGGGCAATGTCATGTTGCTGGCCGCCCTCCCTCACCCTGGCTCCTGTGACGGGGGTCCCTCTAGGCCCTGCCAGTCCTCTCCCCCCTCCCTCCCTCTCTGTTCCCCTCTTGGTACTCAGTGACTCGGGGGAGCGGGGGGTTTCTGCCTTTAGCTCAGACCCCTGGGGCTGTTTGGAGCCATCTCCAGGTGGGAGAGCTTCTTCCCCATTGTCTGGACTGTCAGGGGCACGGACCCGCGCCCTGCTCACCATCATGGGCCAGGCCAAGAGCGCCTCCCACGCGGGGAGCTGGGTCCTAGCCTCATCACAGCGCGGTGAGTCCTCGCGGGGCAGGGAGACAAAACCCGATGGTGTGGCTGGGATGGAGACATTGCCCCCCGCACGTCAGTGTCTGGAGAACACCGGAGCCCACAGCGGCCCCGAGCTCCGGGTTAACGCCTGGAACCCCGCAGCTCCGGCCCGGGCCCCGTCCACAGGAGCTCTGCCCGTCTCAGCCCCCGTCCACGGCCCATGTCCACGCAGGGTGCTCAGGCTCCAAGCATCTGGGCCATCCTCCACCGCCTTCCCGGGCCACAGCAGAGAGCTGGACTGGAAGAGGAGCAACCAGGACAGAACCCGGCGCCCATATCGGATCCCAGCGCCACAGGTGGAGGATTAACCAAGTGCATATCGGATCCCAGCGCCACAGGTGGAGGATTAACCAAGTGAGCCACGGCACTGGCACTCATTTGCTTTTTTAAGCTGTTGATTGGCTATCAGCCGGGACAGGCGTGAGGTAGGGACGCGCCTGTTCCGGATCCGAGGTCACACCGCGGGCAGCTGGCCTCACTCTGCTTGGCCCCCGGGCAGCAGCCGGGCCGGCTCTGCTCCGCCGCTCAGAGCAGGGGCGGAGCACGGAGGATCTCGGGAGATCTCGCGGCCATCGCCCCGCGCAGAGGATCCTGGAAGACGTTGCAGCCGTTGCCCAGTGCAGAGGATCATGGGAGTTCTCACAGCTGTCGCCCAGGATCATGGGAGATCTCACGGCCCGCCCAGCGCAGAGGGTCACGGGAGATCTTTTGGTCGTCACCCAGCACACAGTGTCATGGGAGATCTCGCAGCCATCGCCCGGTGCAGAGGGTCACGGGAGAATTCGTGGCCGGCTTTGAGCACAGAGGATCATGGGAGATCTTGCAGCCATCGCCCGGTGCAGAGGGTCACGGGAGATGCTGTAGCTGTCGCTGGGAGGGGTGAGGGGAGTCACGCTGCACCCTAGTTCGGTGGCCCGGCCGTCTCCCTGGAAGGGCTGTCCGTCTCCTCCCTCTTGGTTCAGGCCGGCCTGGGTCTGACCGGGCGGGCTGTGGGTTGTGGGCAGAGGGCCCGTCCTCTCTCTCGGCCACAGCTCCCGGGGAGCTCCTCCTTGGGGTTTGCTCAGAGCCCCGCGGGCGCCGCTCTCACCTCTGTCCTCTGACCCCTGGGCGCTCCCTGTGCCTGGGAAGACAGGAGGAAGTGCACGATTCACTGCCTGCCCAGCCCTGTGCATGTAGGTGCACACACACATTACACACAGTGAGCTGCACGCACAGGAACACACGTGTGCGTGTCGGCCTGGCTTCTGTCCTGGGCTGGGCTGAGGGTTAGGGTGCGCGTGCACACGTGTCCAGGCGCCCACACAGGAACACACGTGTGCATGTCGGCCTGGCTTCTGTTCTGGGCTGGGCTGAGGGTTAGGGTGCGCGTGCACACGTGTCCAGGCGCCCACACAGGAACACACGTGTGCATGTCGACCTGGCTTCTGTCCTGGGCTGGGCTGAGGGTTAGGGTGCACGTGCACATGTGTCCAGGCGCCCAGCACGGGAACACACGTGTGCCTGTCGGCCTGGCTGCTATCCATGGTCTGGGGTGAGGGTTAGGGTGCATGTGACACGTGTCCAGACGCCCAGCAGAGGAACACACGTGTGTGTGTCGGTCCGGCTTCTGTCCTGGACTGGCCTGAGGGTTCGGGTGTGCAAGCACACATGTCCAGACGTCCAGCCTGTCGCCTCCACTTCCGGTCTCCAGTTCTTTCCTGCAGGGGAGCCCAACCCCTCCGTGCGCTCGCCGGCTTTACCGGGCCTCTTGTTCGGGTGTTGCTGGCTGTGTGTGTTGTCCTGGGCAGGTGGAGCTCAGCTGTCGGCCGCTGAGGAGAGCTGGGGTGCTCTGGTTCCCCCTGACTCCCACGCACCTGCTGGCTGCCTCCTGCGTGCGTGGGAGGTGCGGTCAGTGGAGCCGCCCGTGGCTCGCCGTGGAGGAACACAGTGCTGCTCTCAGCCAGGCCCCAGGCGCCCTTGGCTCTGCTCAGAACCCAGGGCCCTGGGGACGGGACCCAGAAAGAGGCAGGCGTGCGCTCTGCAGGGAGGGTGCCCCGTGGCTGGCGCCCGCTGTGTGCCTCTCTGCACCTGGCTGGGAGACCCCCCAATACGCAGGGTCTCTTCAGGTCCCCGTCTGAAATGGGGACGGCGCAGTGGCCTCGGTAGCCCCACGACAGAGCTGGGTCTGACACGCGTGAGCCCTGGGCTGGAGGGTCACTGTAGCACCGGGCACTGGGGGAGGCCGGAGAGGGCCCCCTGCCCAGAGCTGGTCCAGGTTATCCGCAGTGCGGGACAGGGAGGGGTGTGGGGGCCCTGCCCTCAGGTCAAGGCCAGGCCGTGGCTCCTTTCCCCAGGAGAGGGCGGCAGAGAGTGCACTGTGGGCCGGGAAGTGGGGGCAGGGAGGTGCCCATGCGAGCAGCTGCTGCCCACTCCGCCCAGGGTGTGTGTCCGCCTTAAGCCCGTTTGAGCGCGGGTCCTCCATGGCTGGGGCCATTGCCCTGCACGCTGGGAGGGGTGGGTAACGGGTCAGGTTCCTTGGGCTGCCTCCTCGCATGGGGCTCAGAGCCGGAGCTTCTGAAAAGAACCCGGTTAAGAAAACGCTACCGGACACCCAGCTGCTCCCCAAGAACCGTCCTGTGCCCACAGAGCCTCGCCTCCGGTCTGCCCCTCCCCCCTGGGCAGAAGCCCCTGCTCCCGAGGCCCCCTCCCATCCAGGTGAGGCTGGCCCAGGAGCCCCTGCGAGGGTGGCCAAGCTCCGGCTAGACGCCCCCGTCACTTGCTGCCATTAATGTCGCTGGCCCAGGTGTAGGGAAATGGCAGATGAGCGATTAAAATTCCACACCAGCTTCTCCTCGTCAGATCAGTGGCTGAGCTCCAGCCCGCACGGGACAGTGGGTGGCAGGAGCTGTGGCCCTGTCCAAGGCCATCAGAAAGGACTTTGAAATCCCTCCAAGACCTGGGGCTGAGGTGCAAGGCGCTAGCCCGGGGCGCTCAGTGGCCAGGGGGTGCTTGTGTTAATCAGGGCCTCGGGGGGCCGGGGCTAGTGACTGCAAAGAGGGGAGGGTCGTTCAGTGTGGTGTCTGGTCACCTGCAGCCTGCCATAAAGGCTCCCGGTCCTGGCTTCTCTGACCACTGCGCAGGTCACTGTCCCCAGCCCCTCTGCTCCCCGACTCTGCAACGTGCAGGGCTCCCCCTGTCTCGCAGGGCTGTGGTGACAGTGCCCGGCACGTGCTGGGACAGGTGCATGGTGACTCCCCCTGGGGGGTGGGCCTTGGAGCTGGGGACCACGCCCACTGCGGTGCCCCAGTGGGCCCAGGGTGCAGGTGCAGGTGTGGTTGCACCCAGCAAAGGGGCAGACGTGCAGGAGAGTTCCCTGGGGCGGGGGCAGGTCAGCCGCTGTGTGCCTGGCCCAGGTCACAGGGACTCTGGACACGGCCCTGTCAGCGTGCGCGGAGCCCTCAGGGTCACTTCTCAGACCTGGGACCAGGCAGGGCTTTGTGCCCCTGAGCTGGGTGGTGGCCCCTTACCGTGGAGAAGTCAGGATGAGTGCTCCAGGCCAGGGCTAGGGGAGGCGCCGAGGTCACACGTGCGCGCAAGTGCGGGTTCCAGGTGCTCAGGACCGAGTTCCCCGATACGTACACTGTGAACAGGAATGCCCACTGCTCAGTCACCCTGGGCAGGAGGTGGCCCTGGGGTGGCTGTGGCTTGGGGTGGGGGAAGCCCTGAGGAAGGTCAGGTTTGTGACAGTATGTGCATGTGGGTACGCATACATGTATGCGTCATGTGTGGGCACATGGTGTACCATGTGCACACATGCTCTGGTGCCTGTATGCGTGTGTGCACACCTGCAGATGTGTGTGCATCTATGCACGTGTGTATGTGCACGTGTGTGCACATATGTGTGCGTGTGCGTGCTCTTACACCACATGCTGCAATGTCTGGAAGGTTATCGAGCAGTCCCCAACCCTGTGAGGCCCGGCAGGTGGTCCGGATGTGGTGGGAGGCAGGAGGGGCGTCTGTTCCGGGCCTCACATGCTCACAGCAGAGTTCAGGGGTTTTCCTGTGTGCCTGAGGGAGGCCCAGAGGGACCGGAGCTTTGGGTCTGGGGAAGCAGAGGCCAGCAGAAGAGGCAGCTGTGCCCGCCGGCGCCTCGCACGGCCCCACGTGAGCCTTGGCAGACGGTGTGGGAGTACTGGCCCGAAGTCATGCAGCTGCTGGGCTACCGGGTGCAGGGACGGAGCCTGGAGCCGCATCTGGCTGGACCTCCCGTGCTGTGCCTCCTGCCTCCTGCATGGACAGAGCTGACCACAGATGGGGGGGCGGCTGCAGGAGTGGCCCGCGGCGGCTCTGTGCTTCTGACCTGAGGGTCAGCTGCCAGGTGACTTCTGGGGGCAGGGTGGGCGGGGCAGGGCTGAGGGGTCACAGCCACAGGAGGAGCAGGCCTGGGCCCCAGGAGAGTGAAGGCAAAGCCCCATTACTGACGGCTGCGGGCAAGTTATGGGTCCTTAAAACTGATGCTGGAGTCTCCAATCACATTCGTTCAGAGTGACCTCGAATGGAGTCACACAGGTGCAGTGGCCCCGCCCAGGTCCCTGTGTCCTCCTCAGGACCAGGGCCGTGGGCACAGGTGCGCACAGAGGAGCAGGCACAGGAAAGTCGCACGTGGAGAAGCCCGATGCCCCCACGAGCCAAGGCGTCCCACGGACTGCTGGCTCACCGCGGGCACTGGAGAGGCCTGGGTCCAACTCCCTGGGGTGCCAGGGGGAAGCAACGCTGCCCGCACCCTGACCTCTGACTTCTGACCTCCAGGTGTGAGAGTGACGCAGTGAGAGGTGCTGTCGTGCAGCCCGGACGTGAACGTGGGAGGTGCTGCCTTCCTGGCCGTCCTGTTCCTCCTCCTCCTCAGGGCGTCGGGTGTCCCCGGTGAGGGGGTGTCCTGGTGGGCCTGACCCAGCTTGGGGGCGGGTCCTGGGGGTCCGAGCCTTGGCTAAGGTGCAGCAGGAGCAAGTAGACAGCCTTGTCTCTGTCGCTGGTGCCGAGGTCTGGCCGTCACCGCCGTGGGCTGAGCTGGCGAGTGCCGAATCGTGGAAAACCCCAGGCGTCTGCTGGTGGGGTTTGGCATCAGGAGCCCCTCCCGGTGTCCAGCTGCCCTTGGCCACCCTGTCCTTGTTAGAGCTCAGCTCAGGCCGCCTGTCCTCCCCTCACCCCGCCCCCCATCAGATCCGGGTTAAGGGCGCTGGGGCAGGAGGCAGGAGGGAGGGGCCGAGACCGCCCTCTCTCCCCGCAGCGGTGTTTATGGATGTGATAACTGCCGCTGCCTCCCAGGGTAACGGCCTGGCGGGGGCTGGTCGGCACGTCGCTCCCCACAGGGCTCTGCTCAGCACCCCTGGGCGCTCTCCAGCCCGCAGCCACTCCCAGGCATCCACCTGCAGAAGGGTCGCCCACCGTGCAGTGAGCCCGGCTCGTCAGGAAGAGGCTGGAGTTCAGGGGGGAAGGATCGCAGAGAGGGGCTGCAGGAGGGGCCGTTTCCACCTTTCCCAGGGGGCTCAGCGGGTGCCAGCCCCATCCTGTTTGTCCTGTGTGTCACAGGATGGGGAAGCAGCGTGGTGAAGAGCAGACCCTGGTCCCAGCCGGCCCTGCGCCTCTTCTGGGCTCCGTGACCTTGTGAAGGTCGCTTCCTTCTTCTCCGGTGACCTGGCCTGGGGGGGGGGGGCGGTGCTGATGGCGCTGCCAGCCCCAGGCCCTGGGAGGACTCAGGGAGTTGATGCCTGTGAGGCCCAAGGGCGGAGCCTGGTCCACAGCACCAGCGCCCACTTTCCAGATGAGCAGAGCGAGGCTGAGCGGAAGGATGGGATTTGCCCAGGGAACCTGCACAGGCAGCTCCCGCGGGGAGGTGACAGAACCAGCGGCTGCCGAGTGGCCTCTGCCCCGGGGACGTGCGCATGGAAGGCCCCTCCCACCTCCCAGCCCGGCTCCTCCCTGCACCGCCCTCTCACTCAGCCCCACTGGTGAGGTCTCTGAGAGCCCCTTAGGAGCTGCCCCGTGGCTGCCTCTTCTGATCCCGCCCCGGGCGGCCTCCACACTGGATGACGGTGCCTGTGACTGAGAACACGTGCGTGGTGAGTGCGAGGCCAGCTCTTGGCACTCACATCACGCTGCCTGTCCACGTTCAGTGGAATCGAGGGCCGGAGACACCCCGTCTGTGGCCCAAGGCTGGGGCGAAACTTGGAGGCAGGAGGTCCCCGCACATCGACCCCATCCCCATCTCAAGTCGACTGTTTACCTCTGGCTGTGCTGGCGGGGGCGTGGACGCGCATCCTTTTAGGGAGGGCTCAGAAGGTGGCAGAAATGAGGGAACGGAACCGGTGTGGTGACAGTGGGCGGTGTGGAGAAGTGGCTGATGTGGCTGTTCTGGGGCTGGGCCATTTACGAAGAACAGAGGCAAACAAGCTCGGGGTCACGTAGGCATGGCCTGGCGTCAGGTGCATCCTAACATGGCAGAGGGGCCACGTGGCAGAGGTCACATGGCAGGGTATCACGTGGCAGTGGCGTGACGTAGAGGTCATGTGGCAGAGGAGTCACGTGGCAGAGATGTGACATGGTGGAGGACACGTGGCAGAGGAGTCACGTGGCAGAGGGCACATGGCAGGGTATCACGTGGCAGAGGTGTGTGGCAGAGGTGTGATGTGGCAGCGGTGTTAACATAGAGGTCATGTGTCAGAGGAGTCACGTGGCAGAGGTCACACAGTGAGGTGTCCCGTGACGAGACAGGGCAGGGGCCCTCGCTCAGGCTTCTCGTCCCCTTTTTAGAAAGCCGTGAATGCCCTCACCAGGCCCCCTCATCTAACCCTCTTCACCTCCTGAAGACCCGGCCTCCAGAGGCAGCCACGCCCACTGAATGTCGGGATCCGTCCCGAGACACGCGTGGTCAGGCACCGTCGCTGTCATGTGAGCATCATGCGGTGCCCCCACAGACACCCCGACAGCCCCGCCCACCTAGCCCCGAGACGGTGGCACAGCCTGTCACACACGCTCCTGCACTGTGTCCCGAAGCTGTCTGGGTGACGGGTTTCTCAGCCCCACTGCAATCTTACGGGACTGCTGTCAGATATCAGGTGTGTCGCAGACCAGCGTGTCCCCGAGTGGTGTGTGGCTGGCGCTGACATACAAATCGGTGGGTTGAGCTCTGGACACTGAACTTCTGGGGGACACTGAACACCACAGCATGGACAGGTACAGAATATCTGGGCCGTGTGTTGCCCTTGGAGCATCGTGTGCGGTCCCTGGTGGGTGGTCTGGGGCATGGAGGCAGACCCGTGAGTTGCTGTAGCAGACTATGCACCCTCAGTCACCGGGCGTGGTCGGGGCAGCAGCACCCTGACCCTGGGGGCTTGACCGAGTGCACAGAAGGCACCATGCACCGTTATTTTGGCGAGAACTGTGGTTTAGGAAGTCACCGTCCATCCTGGTGAGACTGAACCCTACAGCGTGAAGGCGGGGCCCGCCTCTCGCCTGTTCCCTAGCCCAAGGCGTCGCTGCCTGTCCCGCGTCGAGGGAACTCGCTGAGTCGAGGAGAGGGACAGCTGACCCTGCAGAGCAGTCGCTGACTCGGGAGTCATTTGCTTCTCCAGTAGATGAGAACCTGCTGCCAGGCTGCCCTGCGTGGCTGTGTTGGGGCACCGCGGGTCCTGGCAGAGCGTGGCTACCGCCTGCCCGTGGGCCCCGAGCACGTGAAGCCCACCCGGCCATCACATCCTCTCCCCGACGAGCAAGGCATCGCCGGCCCACCACGGACTCGGACACGATTGATCACTCGCCTCTCAGCCCCGTGGGAGCCCGGGAATTCCGCCACAGCTGCCCGCTCCCTGCTCTGCAGGGAACACCCGCTTTCTCCCACCGTCTCCTCAAACCGGCTTTTCTGCGGTGGGCAAGCGAACCATTTTTGGAGTTTCCGAAGCAGCTCTGCCAGCCTGTTTGGGGGGTGGGGGTAGCTGTTGTGCAACACTGGGTCTACATTTTGATTGGCAGGGCACGGGCGGATCCCCGAGCACTCTGAGAAGTGACCCTGCTCAGGGCGGCTCACGGAGAGGGCTGGGGCATTTAACAGGCAGGATGCTTGGCGGGGAAGAGCAGTGCACGCGAAGCCTGTGGCCCGTGGCCTGTGGCTTCCTCTCTTAGCTGGTGTGTCTGGATCTGATGTGTGCAGCAGCCCAGGTGGCTTTTTTACAGACATTCAAAGAATGCGTCATTCTAACCAGCTACCCGAGGTGGCATGGACCGTGTGTTGGGAAGCCCCCGACGCCCCGTCTCTGTGGCTCCAGCTCCGAGGTGGCGTGGTCTCTGTGTTGGGGAAGCCCCCGATGCCCCGTCTCTGTGGCTCCAGCCCCGAGGTGGCATGGTCCCTATGTCGGGGAGGCCCCTGATGCCCCGTCTCTCTGTGGCTCCAGCCCCGAGGCGGCATGGTCCCTGTGTCGGGAAGCTCCCGATGCCCCGTCTCTGTGGCTCCAGCCCCGAGGTGGCGTGGTCTCTGTGTTGGGGAAGCCCCCGATGCCCCGTCTCTGTGGCTCCAGCCCCGAGGTGGCATGGTCCCT
Organism: Oryctolagus cuniculus; assembly: GCF_964237555.1. Taxonomy (NCBI): domain Eukaryota; kingdom Metazoa; phylum Chordata; class Mammalia; order Lagomorpha; family Leporidae; genus Oryctolagus; species Oryctolagus cuniculus. The sequence continues at coordinate 161,633,868 of NC_091438.1, forward strand.
ATGTCGGGGAGGCCCCTGATGCCCCGTCTCTGTGGCTCCAGCCCCGAGGTGGCATGGTCTCTGTGTTGGGGAAGCCCCTGATGCCCAGTCTCTCTGTGGCTCCAGCCCCGAGGTGGCGTGGTCCCTGTGTCGGGAAGCCCCTGATGCCCCGTCTCTCTGTGGCTCCAGCCCCGAGGCGGCATGGTCCCTGTGTCAGGGAAGCCCCCGATGCTCCGTCTCTCTGTGGCTCCAGCCCCGAGGCGGCGTGGTCCCTGTGTCGGGAAGCCCCTGATGCCCTGTCTCTCTGTGGCTCCAGCCCCGAGGTGGAGTGGTCCCTGTGTCGGGGAAGCCCCCGATGCCCCGTCTCTCTCTCTGGCTCCAGCCCCGAGGAAGTCCTCCCTGCTCTAGCTCCCAAGGAGACGCCACTTCCAGAGCCGGCAGGCGCTCACACGCTGGCTTCCCTACCACAGCGGGGGCGCCCTGCCCGTCCGGCGGCTCTGTGGTCCGCGATTCCACACCTTGTGGCCTCGTGATGCCCCACGCTTCACGTATGGAGAGCCCTGGGCGGCCCCTCTTCTGCGGGCTGTCGGGATTTCCCATCGATTTCTGCAGGAAGTCTTCATTTAGGAGGGCAGCTGAGTGTGTGTGACAGGGACAGCGGGGGCTGTGTGGTTCGTCCGAGGGGAGCCAATCTCGCCTCGCTCATGGTGTGTGTTTCCAGGAGGAGAGCTTCGTGGTCGCCCGGTGGCTCCTGGTTTCCCGGCTTTGCTGGGAGGCCCTTGCCCGCCCCGAGGGGGTGCCCACTTCCTTAACATTTAAGTCACAGCTTCTTCAAGTGCTCCCGGGGGCTCCTGCCTCTCGCCCGTCCTTTATACTGGAATCTCGACCCACGAGGGGTCTCTGCTGGTGGGAGGTGTGCGGAAGCTTCCGGCCCACGCCTGGGCCGCGCCTCTAACCTGTGATCATGGCACAGCCTTTCCTGAAACCCGTGTTGGCGTGGGCCCCTCCCCTATGCCACCCACCCTGGCGCCCAGCAGGGTCTCTCCCCCTCGTTTCATCAGGCTGGGCGGGTGCTGAGGAGCAGAATGAGGGTTCGCAGAGGGTGGGCCGGTGCCGAGACCACCAGGAGAGCCGGGCCCACCCGGACAGACCCCAGCTCCTGCTGGGCACGCACCCTGGTGGCTTCCTTACCTCGGGTGCCTTCTACCCAGAGAGCAAGCTCCTGCCCTGCCTCCCTCTGCCTCTCTCTCCCTCCCTCTGCCTCTCTCTCCCTCCCTCTGCCCCTCTCTCTCTCCCTCTGCCTCTCTCTCCCTCCCTCTGCCTCTCTCCCTCCTCTTCCTCTCTCTCCCTCCCTCTGCCTCTCTCTCCCTCCCTCTGCCTCTCTCTCTCACTCTGCCTCTCTCTCCCTCTGCCTCTCTCTCCCTCTGCCCCTCTCTCTCTCCCTCTGCCTCTCTCTCCCTCTGCCTCTCTCCCTCCTCTGCCTCTCTCTCCCTCCCTCTGCCTCTCTCTCCCTCCCTCTGCCCCTCTCTCTCTCCCTCTGCCTCTCTCTCTCTCCCTCTGCCTCTCTCTCCCTCCCTCTGCCCCTCTCTCTCTCCCTCTGCCTCTCTCTCCCTCTGCCTCTCTCCCTCCCCTGCCTCTCTCTCCCTCCCTCTGCCTCTCTCCCTCCCCTGCCTCTCTCTCCCTCCCTCTGCCTCTCTCCCTCCCCTGCCTCTCTCTCCCTCCCTCTGCCTCTCTCTCCCTCTGCCTCTCTCCCTCCCTCTGCCTCTCTCTCTCTCCCTCTGCCTCTCTCTCTCTCCCTCTGCCTCTCTCTCCCTCCCTCTGCCCCTCTCTCTCTCCCTCTGCCTCTCCCTCCCTCTGCCTCTCTCCCTCCTCTTCCTCTCTCTCCCTCCCTCTGCCTCTCTCTCCCTCCCTCTGCCTCTCTCCCTCTGCCTCTCTCTCTCTCCCTCTGCCTCTCTCTCCCTCCCTCTGCCCCTCTCTCTCTCCCTCTGCCTCTCTCTCCCTCTGCCTCTCTCCCTCCTCTGCCTCTCTCTCCCTCCCTCTGCCTCTCTCTCCCTCCCTCTGCCTCTCTCCCTCCTCTGCTTCTCTCTCCCTCCCTCTGCCTCTCTCTCCCTCCCTCTGCCTCTCTCTCTCTCCCTCTGCCTCTCTCTCTCTCCCTCTGCCTCTCCCTCCCTCTGCCCCTCTCTCTCTCCCTCTGCCTCTCTCTCCCTCCTCTGCCTCTCTCTCTCCCTCTGCCTCTCTCTCCCTCCCTCTGCCCCTCTCTCCCTCTGCCCCTCTCTCTCTCCCTCTGCCCCTCTCTCCCTCCCTCTGCCCCTCTCTCTCTCCCTCTGTCCCTCTCTCTCTCCCTCTGCCCCTCTCTCCCTCCCTCTGCCCCTCTCTCTCTCTCTGCCTCTCTCTCCCTCCCTCTGCCTCTCTCTCTCCATCCCTCTGCCCCTCTCTCCCTCCCTCTGCCTCTCTCTCCCTCCCTCTGCCTCTCTCTCCCTCCTCTGCCTCTCTCTCCCTCCCTCTGCCTCTCTCTCCCTCCCTCTGCCCCCTCTCTCTCTCCCTCTGCCCCTCTCTCCCTCTGCCCCTCTCTCCCTCCCTCTGCCCCTCTCTCTCTCTCCCTCTGCCTCTCTCCCTCCCTCTGCCCCCCTCTCTCTCCCTCTGCCCCTCTCTCTCTCCCTCTGCCCCTCTCTCCCTCCCTCTGCCCCCCTCTCTCTCCCTCTGCCTCTCTCTCCCTCCCTCTGCCTCTCTCTCTCCCTGTCTCTCTCTGGCTTTTGCACAGTCTTTGCTCACTGCCGGGGCAGCACCAGTAAACTTTGCCCAGAGGATCAGGGAAGGCTTCCAGCTCGGTGGTATTTGCCAAGCGGAGCATCCCTAATACCGAACCCAAACACTCGGCAATTAGATTTCCAATGATCCTTTGAGCTCGGTCAATGCTAGCTGGGGCCCAGCGCCTCGGACCAGGAGGCTGCCGTCCATCCCCTTCATCCTCCTGCTCCTTGGACGCTGCCTGCCGAGGCTGGGGAGCCCCTCGGTCCCCCTCCTGCTGTATCCTAGCAACGCTTCCCGGCAGCCTCCCTCCGCAGTGCACTCGCTGGCCTTTCCGGAGCTGTTCTCCACCAGTGATTTTATTGGCAGAAGGGGGAGCCGATGCTGCCCGGGGCCCCAGACAGGCTGTGATGAGCCTCGGGGCTCAGGGAGGCGGGGGCGCATGGCTGGCCGCACCCCCGCAGCTGGCTGGGTACAGTGTGTCCTGAGCGCATCCCTCCTTATCTCCCCAGCCTGGACCACATTCATCATGTCCCAGGGCCTGCGGATGCGTCAGCTCATGCTGGCTCGTGCCTCTGGGCTCGCAGGCGTGGGTGCTGGGGTGTGGGCGCCCGGCTGTCACCGCGGGCCAGCGGCCTCTGCTCCGCTCAGAGACTCTGCCACCGGCAAGCTGGCTGTGCTTGGCCACGGCTTGGCCTTTATGCCTCTGTTTCCACATTCGCAAACTGGACGCTCACCCGCCCCTGTGTACCCGCCCCTGTGTCTCACCCCTGTGAACCCACCCCTGTGTACCTGCCCCTGTGTCTCGCCCCTGTGTCTCGCCCCTGTGTCTCACCCCTGTGTACCCGCCCCTGTGTACCCGCCCCTGTGTCTCACCCCTGTGTCTCACCCCTGTGTACCCACCCCTGTGTACCCGCCCCTGTGTCTCATCCCTATGTACCCGCCCCTGTGTCTCACCCCTGTGTACCCACCCCTGTGTACCCACCCCTGTGTCTCACCCCTGTGTACCCGCCCCTGTGTCTCACCCCTGTGTGCCCGCCCCTGTGTGCCCGCCCCGTGTCTCGTCCCTGTGTACCTGCCCCTGTGTACCCGCCCCTGTGTACCCACCCCTGTGTACCCGCCCCTGTGTGCCCGCCCCTGTGTCTCACCCCTGTGTACCCGCCCCTGTGTACCTGCCCCTGTGTACCTGCCCCTGTGTCTCACCCCTGTGTACCCGCCCCTGTGTCTCGCCCCTGTGTGCCCACCCCTGTGTACCTGCCCCTGTGTACCCACCCCTGTGTACCTGCCCCTGTGTGCCCGCCCCTGTGTCCCCACCCCTGTGTGCCCGCCCCGTGTCTCGCCCCTGTGTACCTGCCCCTGTGTACCCGCCCCTGTGTGCCCGCCCCTGTGTACCCACCCCTGTGTACCCGCCCCTGTGTCTCACCCCTGTGTACCCGCCCCTGTGTCTCACCCCTGTGTCTCACCCCTGTGTACCCGCCCCTGTGTCTCGCCCCTGTGTGCCCACCCCTGTGTACCTGCCCCTGTGTACCCACCCCTGTGTACCTGCCCCTGTGTGCCCGCCCCTGTGTACCCGCCCCTGTGTCTCACCCCTGTCTCACCCCTGTGTACCCGCCCCTGTGTCTCGCCCCTGTGTGCCCACCCCTGTGTACCTGCCCCTGTGTACCCACCCCTGTGTACCTGCCCCTGTGTGCCCGCCCCTGTGTCCCCACCCCTGTGTGCCCGCCCCGTGTCTCGCCCCTGTGTACCTGCCCCTGTGTGCCCGCCCCTGTGTCTCGCCCCTGTGTACCCGCCCCTGTGTACCTGCCCCTGTGTACCCGCCCCTGTGTACCTGCCCCTGTGTCTCGCCCCTGTGTCTCACCCCTGTGTACCCACCCCTGTGTCTCACCCCTGTGTACCCGCCCCTGTGTCTCACCCCTGTGTCTCACCCCTGTGTACCCGCCCCTGTGTCTCGCCCCTGTGTGCCCACCCCTGTGTACCTGCCCCTGTGTACCCACCCCTGTGTACCTGCCCCTGTGTGCCCGCCCCTGTGTCCCCACCCCTGTGTGCCCGCCCCGTGTCTCGCCCCTGTGTACCTGCCCCTGTGTGCCCGCCCCTGTGTCTCGCCCCTGTGTACCCGCCCCTGTGTACCTGCCCCTGTGTACCCGCCCCTGTGTACCCGCCCCTGTGTCTCGGAGCCAGAGGGGGGTGACCAGCGACCGCTGCTGTGGAGCCATGGCTCACCCCAGCTGCTGTGGTGCCTTGGAGAACTGCCCAGGGTCAGGGCTCGCTGGGACGGGAAGGCTCTGACTGACTGTAGCACACAGGGAGACTTGGGGTCGGGAGGACCTGGGTTCCAATTCTGCCGACGACTGACCCGCCAGCCACCTGGGACCGTTCCTGACTTCCCTGGCCTTCCTCGTCACGCACAAGGTGGGTAGCGAAAGCCGCTGCAGGGTGGTTGTGCAGGCCGGGCACGCCCAGCGTGGGGCCGGGCACGCCCAGCGTGGGGCCAGGCACGCCCAGCGTGGGGCCGGGCACGCCCAGCGTGGGGCCTGAGGCTCGGTTGCCCCTTCATGGGGGCGTCCTTGTCTCTGTCCCCACGAGGGAGGCCCTCCAGTTCAGGGCCCACTCTGTCCTGGCTCCTGCCGGCAGCTCCCAGCCTCCTTGCGTGGACCCGCCGCCCAGGTCCTCGCCTCGGGGGCTTGCCGGGAAAGCGACTCTCACAGCCTGAGCCCCTGCTGCCCGGCTGTTCTGGTCTCATGGTGCTCCGAGACTGGCAGCCCCTTCCTGCAGCTCCGAGTCCCCAGCGGCCCACCGAGGGAGCCCCCGGCCCGCCGCAGGCATGCGCCCGCCAACTGGAATTCCTCGTTTTCCCACAGGGCCCAGCTCCAGTGCCTCCAGAAAGTTCTGCTGAGTCATGCAGGCAGTGGCCCGCCGCAGCCTTCCCCCAACCCTCAGAGCAGGCCGGGTGCTGAGGGGCTGCGTCTGGGCCCCTGTGCACGGTGCTGTTCTGTTCCACAGCCCTGCCCCGTCCCTAGCCACTGTCCCCCCCCCCCCCACCCATTGTCTTGTTGCCCCCAGGAGCTTGGAGAGGACCCGGAGGGGCCGTGGCCTGGTGCCCTTCACCCCAGAACCCTGCAGTGGGATGGGGAAGGGGGTCTGTGACCTAGACGGCCCTCTCGGGGCCCCCAGGTCCCTGGTCTGCACCCCGAGCCAACCCTGCTGTCCTGTGTGCTACGCCGGCTTTGACCTTCAGCCGGGGACAGTGGAGTGTGTGGCAGCATCCCAGGCTGGCCGAGGACCGTGTGACGAGAAAGGTGACCGCTCGCGTCCCGAGCTGCCCAGTCTTCCCCCGGGCCGAGCAGCCTGCTAGACTAACGGTGCGGGAGAGGAGTGTCACTCATCCCCCGCCACCCTGCCTGTCGGCAGAGTCCCTCCCCCGTGCTCTGGACGCTCCGAGCCCCCGCCCCAGCAGAAAGCAGGGACCCCACACGGGCGGGGGGCACTGCACGTCCGTCCGCCCCTCCTTCCCCAGCCAGTCCCACCCCGGCAGGCAGCCCCCTGCCTCCGTGCCTGGCTCTTCCTGAGCTCCCTGGCATGGGGTGGCCTCTGGAGCTCTGATTCCATCCGAGGAGGCGGCGTTGGCCTGAGCCAAGTGGGAAAGCACCTGCAAGGTGCGGCTTCTTGTCCTAGCCCTGCAGCCCCGGAGACGGGCGGGGGTCTGCGGTAGATCCGTGGCTCGCCGGAGACAGGAATGGCAGCGATGGCTGCGGAGGCAGGACCGGGCTGACCCCCCACCAGTGAGGAACGCTCCCAGCCCCCCTCGCCTCTGGCGGGTGCCAGGGCTCCCCCAGCCGCGACGTGGGTAGGAGGCGGCTCTCAGCTGTGGACGCCGCCACTCGGCACCACAGTGCAGGACCCAGTTGGGCCTCACGACGCCTTTGGGGGAGAAGCTCCACTATAGCTGGGAAAACACGGGGTCTGCAGTGCCCGAGTGCGGAGGGCGAGGCGGCCCCTACCGGGGGGAGGGGCTGTGAGATTCGTGAACTTGCAATAGCTGAGCGTTTAGTTGTGCCTGCCACACGGTGAGCGGGCAGTGGGCGTGGCCAGTGTGGCTGAGCCACGATCCTCGAAGCTCACAGCTGCCCTTCAAAGGGGCCTGGAGGACGTCCAGACCCATCCCGAGGAACCCAGGGACTCCTTGCGTCATCAGGAACTGGTCCCTGCGGCCCGGCCCTCATTGGATTCTGTGCTCCGTCTCCCCTTCCTCCCCCCCGGGAGACTCCTGGTGCCGTCTCCTGGTGGTGCCCGGGGGCTGTGGCCTGACCGAAACCCTCCAGGCAGGTCCGTCGTGAGGAGCCCTAGGGCTCGTCAGCAGGTTGATGGCAGGCGCAGACCCGGAACCTGCCAGGAGCCACACCTTGTCTAGACTGCTGCACGCAGCCCACCCACCCGGGGCAGCCGTGGAGACCGAGGGCCATCACACCACTTGCGCATCTGCACAGGTCACAAGTCATCACGCCCGGTGTCTGAACGAGAACTGGGATGAGGGTGATCGGGCCCCGCCCCTCTCCCCAGGGCTCCCGCGTGAGCTGGCAGCAGGGAGAGGATTTCGGGTGACAGACTCAGGAGTCGGGATTTAAACCAGGCCTGACAGGCCCTAGCGTAGGATCGATGCCACGAAGATGAAACTTAACAGGGAAAAATGTAAGGGCTTGAGCCCGGGGCCCTGTTAATGGCTCACTCGCCGAGGGGCAGGAACGTGGTGTCTCGGCTCCGGCACAGGTGTCGGCGGCCAGGGAGCCGGTGTGAGCCAGTCGTGGTTCCTCTCCCGTGGCTGGTGCCTCTGGGGGCTGCCTTTATAGGAAGAGGAAGATGAGGGTCCCCTTGTGTGCAAACCGCGCTCCAGCGCATGGGGGTGGAAGGGCGCAGAGGCCCGGGTGGGGCTGTGGGCTCGGTCTGCACAGAGCCCCCCAGGGAAGGGACAGAGTCACGACCACGACCGCGGCACAAACCCCGCAAGGCTGCCCGCCAACTTTGCAGCCCAGACGAGGGCCGGCTGGGTCTGGCCCACAGCCTGTGTTTGCAAATAGTTTTATTGGGACACGGCTGTGCCCACTGCTCTGCCTGCTGTCAGTGGCCAGAGCTGTAAGGCCAGAGCTGCTGAGCGGTGATGGGGATGGCGGGGCCCTGCCCGCCCCCCTGCCGACCCAGGCTCGTCCTCAGAGCTGCTCCCCCCCGCAGCAAGAGCACCTCCCCCCTCCCTCCACTCCGGACCTCTGTGGGCTCCTGGAACAGCCGGAGCCCGTGCCCTGCTGGCTCGAATGCCCCTCCTCCAGCACGGGACCATCCTGTTGCTCACTAACTGGGCTCCACCCCTTCTTCCGGCCCCTCTGTGTGTTCACACATGAGATTTCTGTCTGTGGACACGCGTGTAGAGAACACGCCGTATGCACCCAATTCCCTCACCATCGTCTGTGTGTGGCCTGGGGCCCAGTGACTCGTCCTGTCTCTCCACAGCTGTTGGTCGGATGGATGGCCAGTGAGTGGCTCATCATCACTTTCGGGCCACCTTTTCTAGAATGTTCCATAGGTGCCTCCCACTCCCACTGTCCTGTGCTGCTCTGAACTGTGGGCACCCTCCGGGATGCCAGCAGGGAGGCCCCCAGGACCAGCCTCACAGCTGACGCCAAGCCCACTCCCAGGGTTGCGAATTCTCCAGGAGGAGGAGCAGAGCCCACTAAGATCCGTTATCTTGGAATTGTGGCTTCTTAGTGACAGCCTCAGGCCACCAAAGGCGGGGACTCTGGGGACAGAGCCTGGGGACTCCCAGCCACTGTGTGTGCCGTCAGCTGTGGGCTCGGTCACACGGACCTGGCTGACCGCCCGCACCAATGACCCCAATCTCCCGCCCCCCACCCGAGGTTGGCCCTGAGTCACCTGAGAGGCCGTGCAGTGTGGCCCAGGGCCCCCAGGGGAGCAAAGCACCCCCGTCAGGCTGGACGTGCAAGACCAGGAGAGGAGCCGGGATTCCTGGCAAGGATAAAAGCTGAACTCACACACAGTCAGCCTGCAGCCCAGCACCCGAGCCCACACACAGTCAGCCTGCACCCAGCACCTGAGCCCACACACAGTCAGCCTGCAGCCCAGCACCCGAGTTCACACACAGTCAGCCTGCAGCCCAGCACCTGCGCCCACACACAGTCAGCCTGCACCCAGCACCTGAGCCCACACACAGTCAGCCTGCAGCCCAGCACCCGAGTTCACACACAGTCAGCCTGCAGCCCAGCACCCGAGTTCACACACAGTCAGCCTGCAGCCCAGCACCCGAGTCCACACACAGTCAGCCTGCAGCCCAGCAGCTGAGTCCACACACAGTCAGCCTGCAGTCCAGCACCTGAGTCCACACACAGTCAGCCTGCAGTCCAGCACCTGAGTCCACACACAGTCAGCCTGCAGCCCAGCACCTGAGTCCACACACAGTCAGCCTGCAGCCCAGCACCTGAGTCCACACACAGCCTGCAGCCCAGCACCTGCACCCACACACAGTCAGCCTGCAGCCCAGCACCTGAGTCCACACACAGTCAGCCTGCAGCCCAGCACCTGTGCCCACACACAGTCAGCCTGCAGCCCCAGCACCTGAGTCCACACACAGTCAGCCTGCAGCCCAGCACCTGAGTCCACACACAATCTGCAGCCCAGCAGCCGAGTCCACACACAGTCAGCCTGCAGCCCAGCACCCAAGCAGTGACAGACAACGCAGGCACCCCAAGGCCACCCATTACGGGCGCCTCCCTCCCACGGGGCACCAAGCCTGGGGGTGGGGGAGACTGAGGCCGGTGATGGTGGCGCCACCGTCAGAACCCATCAGCAGAGGGCTGAGCTGCAGGTGCTGCGCCGGCCCCGTGTTGCTGCCCGTGGGAGGGACCCAGGCGTGCACAGGTGCAAGCCCGGGAGCGGACAGCACGGGAGACCCCCTTCTCCCGCCCGCGGCTCTGCCGCCAGCCTTGCCTCTGTGCACCTGCTCCAGGGGGACAGCAGGCTGAGCCGCCCTCCCACGCGTCTTCCTGACAAGTGGGAGGAGCCGGGACCTCCCCGCACCGCAGGGTTGAAGGCTTTCCTTCCGTGCAGGGAGCCCGTCTCTGGCTTGTCACTGGTCACTGGAGTCGAATTTTACCTTCGCTTCAAGTGTGGGGCCCTCCCCGCCCCGCCCTCCCCAGTTTGCACACACTGGGGCTTTGCTTTGCCCCGGGCTGCCTGCAGCTCGCAGAAGCACTCCAGCACATAGTAGGCGCTCAGTGAGTGCCGAGCCAGTAAGCAGCGTCCCCACCCGGCCTCCCCAGCTCGTCCCAGCGGCCGGCAGCTGCCTCGTGACCGGATCCCTGGCCTGGGCCCCCGAGGGCGTGGTCTGACAAGATCTGGGAGGCGAACTGTAACAGCTCAGCTCCTCTTCCGATGTGAAATATTTAAATGAGCCTTGAGAAATTGTATTACATATCGGAACCTTTGCGCTATCGGCTTCATTAATCTTGTTACAACAGCGACTGGGAGGCTCACGTGGATGGCGGCGGAGTCTCGCTGGCCGCGTGAGAACAGCGCTGCAGAGGCGCCGCCTGTGCGCTGGGGAGGAGCTGCCGCGGGTGGGAGGCTGAGCTCGGGGTGGGGAGGGAGCACTCGCCCAGCCTGGGGGCTCCGCCTGGGGTCTCCTCCCTTCCCTGGACCCCCGTGGGCGTCATGGACTCTCTATGGCGTTTCCCTCGCCGTTTCCCAAAGTTAGACGGTATTTGGAGAGCCTTGACGGCCGTCGGAACACACACGCCTGCCCCTGCCATTGAAAGGTGGACACGCTTGTGGGAAGCCTCACCTCCTTATGGCCCGAGATCCAGAACGGGCTGGGGTGGGGAAGCTCCTTCCGATTGGACAGACCAGCTGTCCTCTTGGTGCGGGGCTCTGGTGCCCGGGGCACCTTGGCAGGTGCAGCTTCTGGCTTTCTCCGAGGCCAACTGCAGGACGGCCATCGCCACGGCCCCGGCTCACCTCCGTGCAGCTCAAACCAGATCAAAGTGGCTGCTGTCTCTCAAAGCTGGGAAACCCAGGCCCCCGAGGGAAACCCTGCCCTTGTCGCCTGCGGCCTCCCCAGCTGAGAGGGCTGCTGAATGTGACTTTCTTTTTTTTATTATTTTTATTTTTTTGACAGGCAGAGTTAGATAGTGAAAGAGAGAGACAGAGAGAAAGGTCTTCCTTCCATTGGTTCACCCCCCAAATGGCGGCTACGGCTGGCGCACTGCACTGATCCGAAGCCAGGAGCCAGGTGCTTCCTTCTGGTCTCCCATGGGGTGCAGGGCCCAAGCACTTGGGCCATCCTCCACTGCACTCCCTGGCCACAGCAGAGAGCTGGCCTGGAAGAGGAGCAACCAGGACAGAATCTGGTGCCGCAACCGGGACTAGAACCTGGTGTGCCAGTGCCGCAGCGGAGGATTAACCTAGTGAGCCGTGGCGCCAGCCGAATGTGACTTTCAGTAGTTGGCTACAAGGAACAAGGATGGGCTTCCCCAGGAACTCAGAATGACGTGAGTGCCCAGGGCTGGTCGGGACACAGGCAGGAGCCCTCCCAGCAAGGCCCTCTCTGCCCAGGTGCCCTCACCCACGGTCCACCCCCCACATGGATACTGTTGCGCTGCCCATGATGTTCAAGACCATGTCCATCCTGGAACCCTGAGCAGGGCACAGGGCTGTGTGTGTCCTCCCCTCGCTTGGCCCCTGGGACCCTGCCGGCCGCCCGGGCACAGGCGCTGTCCACACACAGCTCGTGTCTTGTCCCAGGCTGGTGAGCAGCAGGCAGCAAACAGCCACGTAGGTTCAGGCACTGTCGCTGGTCCGGGGGCCTGAAGCCCCAGGTCCAGGGGGTGAGGCCATGCCTCTTCTGAAGGGTCTGGGGAGGAGCCCCCTGCCTCTCCTGCTCCTACTGCCGTTGGCGACCCTTGGGGTCCTTGGCCTGGGTCTGCATCACTGGATCTCTGCCTCTGTGGTCGCGTGGCTCCCCCCCATCCCCTTGGCCACGTGGCCTCCTCCTTCCGTGTCTCTGCATCTGGGCCCACACTTCCTGTGTCTGTATGAGGACACCGGTCACGGCCTCAGGGTCTGCCCTAAAGTCCACATCTTGACTTCATTTCCAAAGACCCCGTTTCCACGTGAGGCCACGTTCACAGGTACCAGGAGCTGGGACCTCAGTGTGTGTCCTGGGCGGGAGCCCGATTAACCCAGCTCCCCGATAGAAGCCAGCGGGGGAGCCAGAGGCCTCGGTGTGGTGGCCCAGGGCTGCCACACCCGCTCTCACCCCACTTGGTCGGAGGATCCACTGGCGACGCAGACGATGATGGTGACAGCAGCCGCTGCCTGTTGAGGGACAGCCCCAGGCCGGGGGCTAGCCACATGTGGACGGGGTCTTCCCACTCAGTCCCCGGGGCGGCCCCACGGGGCGTCCTTCTCCTCCCTTCCGCTTTTTCAGCAGACGGTCCCCGATCTCGTCTCCCTGAAACCCGGCGGCGGCTGGGACGGGGTCGCTGACGTCCTGATCTGTGGGAAGTGATTCTCGTGGAATCCCCTGTTCTCCACCTCCCTCCCTGTCTCATTCAAATCTCCGCTTCCTCAGGAATTTCGCAATCCCCACAGCCCGTCTCTGCCACAGCCCGTCTCTGTCACAGCCCGTCTCTGCCACAGCCCGTCTGTCTCTGTCACAGCCCGTCTGTCTCTGCCACAGCCCATCTCTGTCACAGCCCATCTCTGTCACAGCCCGTCTCTGTCACAGCCCGTCTGTCTCTGCCACAGCTCGTCTGTCTCTGCCACAGCCCGTCTCTGCCACAGCCCGTCTCTGTCACAGCCTGTTTGTCTGTCACAGCCCGTCTGTCTGTCACAGCCCGTCTCTGTCACAGCCCGTCTGTCTCTGTCACAGCCCGTCTGTCTGTCTCTGTCACAGCCCGTCTGTCTCTGTCACAGCCCGTCTGTCTGTCTCTGTCACAGCCCGTCTGTCTCTGTCACAGCCCATCTGTCTGTCTCTGTCACAGCCCATCTGTCTCTGTCACAGCCCGTCTGTCTCTATCACAGCCCGTCTCTGTCACAGCCCGTCTGTCTCTATCACAGCCCGTCTCTGTCACAGCCCGTCTGTCTCTATCACAGCCCGTCTCTGTCACAGCCCGTCTGTCTGCCACAGTCCGTCTGTCTCTGTCACAGCCCGTCTGTCTGTCTCTGCCACAGCCCGTCTGTCTGTCTCTGTCACAGCCCGTCTGTCTCTGCCACAGCCCGTCTGTCTGTCTCTGCCACAGCCCGTCTGTCTCTGTCACAGCCCGTCTCTGTCACAGCCCGTCTGTCTCTGCCACAGCCCGTCTGTCTCTGCCACAGCCCGTCTCTGCCACAGCCCGTCTGTCTCTGTCACAGCCCGTCTGTCTGTCACAGCCCGTCTGTCTGTCTCTGTCACAGCCCGTCTGTCTGTCACAGCCCGTCTGTCTGTCTCTGCCACAGCCCGTCTATCTCTGCCACAGCCCGTCTGTCTGTCTCTGCCACAGCCCGTCTGTCTCTGTCACAGCCCGTCTGTCTGTCACAGCCCGTCTGTCTGTCTCTGTCACAGCCCGTCTGTCTCTGTCACAGCCCGTCTGTCTGTCTCTGCCACAGCCCGTCTGTCTGTCTCTGCCACAGCCCGTCTGTCTCTGCCACAGCCCGTCTGTCTCTGCCACAGCCCGTCTGTCTGTCTCTGTCACAGCCCGTCTGTCTCTGTCACAGCCCGTCTGTCTCTGTCACAGCCCATCTCTGTCACAGCCCGTCTCTGTCACAGCCCGTCTGTCTCTGTCACAGCCCGTCTCTGTCACAGCCCGTCTGTCTCTGTCACGGAGCTGGGCGACGAGGACGCGACCCAGAAGCCACAAAATGAGGTCGCAGCCTCAGGAAGCTTCTGGAATCAGAAGCCGGCCTCCTGGGGGCGGAGCTTGCAGCAGCCCTCTCAGGTGTATGGGCCCACCTGTCTCGGCCGGAGCCCCTGCACACGGAGTCCGAGCAGCCGCCCCAAGTGGCCACAAAGTCCAGGTGGACGGCAGGACGAAGCTCCAGTGTCCGCAGCACAGTGAGGCCTGCAGGGCTGCCAGGCAGGAGCTTGGGGCACCCGTGGGGACGTGGGGGCCCTGATGTGATCAGCGAGGTGCCGGCCGGCCACGTGGCACCCCCAGCAGCACCGTCAGAAGATGGAAGCAGGGGCTGGCACTGTGTAGTGGGTAAAGCCGCTGCCTGCAGTGCCAGCATCCCATATGGGCACCGGTTCGAGTCCCGGCTGCTCCAGTTCCAATCCAGCTCTCTGCTATGACCTGGGAAAGCAGTGGAATATGGCCCAAGTGCTTGGGCCCCTGCATCAGCGTGGGGGACCTGGAAGAAGCTCCTGGCTCCTGGCTTCAGATTGGCGCAGCTCTGGCCATTGCGGCCAACTGGGGAGTGAACCAGCGGATGGAAGACCTCTCTGTCTCTCTGCCTCTCTTCTCTCTCTGTGTAACTCTGACTTTCAAATAAATAAATAAATCTTAAAAAAAATTTAAAAAAAAGAAAATAGAAGCAGCAACTTTCCCCTTTGATTGTCTCACGTGGTGTAGCCTACACGGAAACGTGGCCGCCCCGGAAGTGGCCTGGTCAGCCCATCCGACACAGTGAGGTCGCACGTGGCCACCGAGGGAGACTCCCCTGCAGTGGTGAGTGCGTTTTGCAGCTGCGTCCCCGGCTGCTGTCCTCCCCGGAGGTGGCTCCCAGTGTGGCCCCTGCCGCTGGGACCTCAGGGACTCTGTGGAGCCTGGCTCTGAAAGGCTGCTGGGGTCAGGGGCTGCAGTGGGCTCTGGAGGCCGCCTGGCTGAGGGAGGAATGCTGGTCAGGGTCCTGTGTGGGCCCCAGGAGGCGCAGATGGAGGAGCAGAGAGGGCGGGGCTGTCTCTGGGTCACAGCTCGGGTTCTGGCCCAGGCCCACATCCTCCTGCACAGGGGGCGATGGCCAGGGAGCGTGGGGGCATCACTATGATCCAGGGCACGGGGCGTTGGCGTGGAGCCTTCCCCCTGAGGACCCCTAAAGGAGGAGATCCCCCAAGGGAGGGTGAGGTGGGGGCTCCCAGCCACGTCTTCCACATGGGGGGTAAGAGGACCACAGCCCCAGCCACTGCTGTGTCTCTGCCGTCCACCCCCAGCCACTGCTGTGTCCCTGCCATCCTCCCCTGGGTCACTGCTGTGTCCCTGCTGTCCTCCCCCCAGCCACTGCTGTGTCCCTGCCATCCATAACCCAGCCACTGCTGTGTCTCTGCCATCCACCCCCAGCCACTGCTGTGTCCCTGCCGTCCACCCCCGGTCACTGCTGTGTCCCTGCCGTCCACCCCCGGTCACTGCTGTGTCCCTGCTGTCCTCCCCTGGGTCACTGCTGTGTCCCTGCCGTCCACCCCCGGTCACTGCTGTGTCCCTGCCGTCCACCCCCGGTCACTGCTGTGTCCCTGCCATCCACCCCCAGCCACTGCTGTGTCCCTGCCGTCCACCCCCGGTCACTGCTGTGTCCCTGCTGTCCTCCCCCGGTCACTGCTGTGTCCCTGCCATCCTCCCCTGGGTCACTGCTGTGTCCCTGCCATCCTCCCCTGGGTCACTGCTGTGTCCCTGCCGTCCTCCCCCCAGCCACTGCTGTGTCCCTGCCGTCCACCCCCGGTCACTGCTGTGTCCCTGCTGTCCTCCCCCGGTCACTGCTGTGTCCCTGCCATCCTCCCCTGGGTCACTGCTGTGTCCCTGCCATCCACTCCCCAGTCACTGCTGTGTCCCTGCCGTCCTGTCCCCCAGTCACTGTAAGCCACCTTGGGGCCCCCAGAGCAATGGGTTACTCGGGTCACCAGAATGATCTGACCTCGAGGGCTGACCCCAAGCCATGTTCCGTGTCTCTCCACTCCTTGGGGGCACTGAGTTGGGGAGGCCAACATCAGCTCCCCGACCCCGCTTCCGGGGTATGTGTACACGTGTACACATAGACATGATACATGGTCCATTCACGTGGAGGCTGTGAGGGAGCCAAGGCACTCATGGGCTTCATCATTCACACAACAGACACGGCCTGGGCCTCCATCAGACAGAGGGCAGCAGGAAGCTGAGCTGGTCCTCCGGGGTGTCCAGGGGAGCAAACACACACAGGTGGCCCAGTGCCGCGGGAGGGTGTGTGCGTGGTGACGGCACCCTGTGTCTGCACATACCATGACGTGGTGTGGGGCTGCACGCACACACACACATGCACAGACACATGCATGTGCACACACAGGGACACACATGCATATATGCACACAGATACAGAGACACATACAGACACATTCATGTGCACATACACAAATACTCAAATATGGACAGACTTATACAGAGATGCGTAGAAGCACACCAGCAAAGTCACACACATGGAACCAGAGGCACACACATAACAAACACACATGCAGAAAGACATACACAGACATTACAGACATACCACACACATGTGCATATTGATACAGACACAAACATGTACACATAGGCATGATACAGAAATACACCACACACATGTACACATTGATACACACAGGCACAGACATGAGTACACATAGACATGGTACAGAGACATACACACACACACAGAAACAGGCACACATGTGTACACACAGACACATCACACACATGCGTGTGTAGATACAGACACAGACAGACACGTGCACACCTAGACATTACACAAACATACAGACACACACACATGCACACACGGGCACATGTGCAGAGAGGCACATGCAGAAATACACACATGAACAGAGACACAGACACTCACGTGTGCACAGAGACATGCGTGGACTTGCCTCACCTGCTGCTATGCTCTGGCTGTGGTTCCTTTGCGTGTGGTTCTTGTGGTGGGAGCGTGGTCCCCAGAGTCCAGTGTTGGAGGGGGTGGGCGGTGGCCACTGCTGCCCTCCCCATGTTGCCCTCTGGCTTCCTGTCTGCCCTGTGGTCTCTTCCTTCCACAGCGACTCCACTGCTGGGCCTGCCCCAGAGCTGAGCTGGTGCCACACCCAGGGACCCCAGATACCAGGCCTGCCCCAGGGCTGAGCTGGTGCCACACCCAGGGACCCCAGATACCAGGCCTGCCCCAGGGCTGAGCTGGCACCACGCCCAGGGACCCCAGATACCAGGCCTGCCCCAGGGCTGAGCTGGCGCCACGCCCAGGGACCCCAGTTACCAGGCCTGCCCCAGAGCTGAGCTGGTGCCACGCCCAGGGACCCCAGATGCCAGGACTTCCCCAGGGCTGAGCTGGTGCTGGTGCCACGCCCAGGGACCCCCAGATACCAGGCCTGCCCCAGGGCTGAGCTAGCACCATGCCCAGGGACCCCCAGATCTGACGGTGACCCTGCTCTTTCCTCACCAAGAGCTGAGCCTCAGGTGTTTCATTCTAGTAACAAGAAACAGATAAATACACACAGGGACACAGGGCCCACCGTCATGTACCCAAACACATACGTGCACACATGGACACACATGGAAACATTGAGACACACCAGATTCATACACAGAAATACACATGTGCACACACAGACATGTGTACACACAGAGAGCCACAAAGGTTTGTACACACATGTGCACACATGAACACATAAAGACACAGGTCTCACGCACACAAACATGTACATACATTCACACAGATGTGTACACAGAGAGCCACAGGGTTTGTACACATACGTGCACACATAGACCTGTGCACCCGTGAACGCATCAAGACACAGGCCTCATACACACAAACACATGAGCACACACATGCACATACACACATATACACAGAGACAGGCACACATGGCTTAATCACACATATTCATGTACATGGCTGAGACACACAGGTATCATACAAACATACACATGTAAATATGTGCATACAGACATGTGTACACAGAGAGCCACAGGGTTTGTACACACATGTGTACACATGCACACATGGACCTCTGCACACATGAACACATTGAGACACACAGGTCTCATACACACATACACATGTACACATGTGCACACCGACATGTGTATACACAGAGAGCCACCAGGTTTGTATACACATGTGCACACATGAATACACGAGTCTCACATACACAAACACACAATGCACATATGTGCACACACACGTATACACACAGAGACAGGCACACATGGCCTAATCACACAAACATACTCATGTACGTGGCTGAGACACACGAGAGCACATGGCGACACTGACGTCCTCACGGAGCCTGTTGCTGGTTCTGGTTTAGCTTCTGTGCAAATGTGAGCACTGGGGTGTCGGGTGGGGGAGGGCTCCCACGGCTTGGGTGGGGGAGGGCTCCCGCGGCTTGGGTGGGGGAGGGCTCCCGCGGCTTCTCTGTCCTGTGTTTGCGGTTTCCTGTGGGCTTGCCATTGCATCATACGTACACAGAATCTCAGAGTTTAACAGTGAATACATTTTTAAACATTCAACAAGATTTTATTAATTGAATTGAATTGATATTAAAGTAAATCAAAATCAACATAATACTAAATGAATATAAACACATCCAGGCAGGTGGCTTAAATATTTGAATCACCCAGCAGTAAAGTCTGTCAATGATTTCCGTCTCTGTTTACACAAATAAGTAAACAGCCAGGCAGGCACAAAACCAGCAAGGATGGCAACTCTGGAAGCAAGTGGACGCTGACGAGCGGCAGGGCAGGAGGAGGCCAAGGTGGGACGGGGGCAGCGCGTGCACGGCCAGCGCCGTCTCTGTGCCGCCGTGGTGATAGATGGATGCACGTCTACACCGGCAGCCCTTCTGGTCTCTATTCACACTCCAGGGAGCCTGACGCCCCCGGAGGCCTGTGGGATGCAAGGACCGGGCAGCGTCTAAGCCCCAGAACTGCCCGTCCTGAGGATGGTCCCCGCCCCGCCACCCACAGCGACCTGGCCTTGGAGGGGGAGGGGCCGGCGCCGCCTCCAGGCGTCCCCTGTTCCTTGCCCTCTTGCACCCCCTCAGGGCGTCCACACAGGGGCGTCAAAAGCGCCTCGTGTCGCTGTTCGAGCAGAGCGATGCAGCCACCTATAAACGAGAAACGGCACGGGCGGAGCTTCGTGTGTCGTCTTCCTTACGGCCCTTCCGGAAGGGAACAGGGACGTCCCTGGGAAGTCCCGGCTCCTGCCACCTCCGGGCCCCGTAGTAGACTCCACGGCAATTTTCTTTCTGTGTAGGCTCAGGGAGGGACCACCAGGGGCTGCCACCCAGGACTCCATCAGCAGGACATCCGTGTCCTCCCGCGACCTGAGGAGTGACCGCTGAGGCCCGGGGGGCAGAGCCACTTCTCCGGTCCAGGCTCGGTCCTCACCGGCAGCCTCCAAGTGCTCCCTTCCGGCACCGTGCCTTTCACCCCCAGGGTCCGAGGGTGGAGGCCATGATCGACAGCAGCTTTCGGTGTCTCTGCAGGCCCCTCCCCCACACCTGGTGACAGTCATCCTGGGACAGGGGAGAAGCACCCTGCTTGGGGATGAGGCTCAGAGACAGGAGCTTGCAGGTGTAGTTGTGAAGGAGGATCCGGCACCAGCTGGCCTCCGCCCCTTGGGAATCCCCTGGACGCTGGACTCGGCTTCATCATCAGTAGAATGGGTGAGGAGTGCATCTGCCCTCGTGGGGTTCATTTGGGAGAGAATGAACAGGTGCGTGACATTTTACCCAGGCAGGAGAAAGACACCCGAGTTCTTTGCCTCCAGGCCACAGCCAGTGCATCCTGGTCCAGACAGCCCGGGGCCGTCCTGGGAATCGTGGAGAGTGGGGGAAAGTTCCAGAAGAAGGCATGAGAAAAGGCTCCAGTTTGCAAATTTGGGAAAGACAGATTCTAGAAACTATGGGCTTGGGAACGCTAGGAGCAGGGTGCTCACCAGCTGGGGGCTGGCCGTGCCTTCCATCCCCGAGCGTTCTGTGCCGAGTCACGGCTGTAAGAGCAGCCCTCGTCTTCCATCCTGGTTCTGGAGGAGCAGGAGCAGGAGCCAGCGTTTATCTTGGAACAGGAGGCGAGGCGGCTGGCACGGCGGTTGCCTTTGGAAGCTGGGTGGATATTTCCGTAGCGGGGAAATCAATCATTTCTCTCTGTGACCTGAGAAGGCAGAATTGAGGTTTGTCAGCAGATTATCAGCTGACAAAAGACAGGGGCTTCTCAAAGTACGAGCTGTTCAGAGTCGGAACAAGACACCCAGGCAGGAGTGAGCAGCCCCTTCCTGAGCCCGTCCAGCAGGGCTGGGTCAGCTCGGGAGGACGCACGCACGCAGGTGGATCACCGCGGGGCCGAGGGCGTTGGATTAAGTGGTCTGAGGCCTCAGGACAGCCGGCACCGGAATAGCTCTTCAGGGAGCTTTGTAAAGGACAGCCTGTCCGCCTTTTCCCTCCGGGGATCACATGTGTGCCTGGCTGCTCGCTGGGCCTAATCCCTGCTCCAATGTCACGGGCTGCAACGGCTCCTTGAGGTGCTAAATCCCGGCTGTCACCCAGCACTTTGTGCTGGAGGAGGCGGCTCAGGCTGTCACAGAGCCCAAGCCCACAGGGACACGAGCCCTGTGCCCTCACGGCGAACACAGAATCCACCACGTGGCGAAGATGTGCGGCTTGCAGCAGGCAGACTGGGATCTTCCTGTGCCTTATTTTGTCTCACAAGCGTGTGTCTCTCAGGACTGGGCAGGAGAGAGGGAGGCGTGGCCTCAGCCCACCCATCTCCTGGAGCTGGTGGAGCAGGGGGGCGGATGTCCCGTTGCACCGTGGCCTTGGGCTTTGTCATCTGGACAGCAGCTGTCACCTGGGCCGGGATGAGGTGACGTGGACCCCAGGCAAGGGTCAAGGAGAAGGAGGGGAAACAAGAGCCACGTCACTCAGGCAGCCCTGGAGGAAACGCTGAGCCACGGCTGTAAACCCAAGGGAAGAGACGACCAGGTCCTGGTCCAGGATGCAGATTCCAGTGCACCAGGAATGTGAAGCCAGTTTGCTCACTCAACAAACACCGATTCTACCCCACCCTCTGTTGGACTCTGTTAGGAGTTTGAGACACAGCTTTTTAAAAAGATTTATTTATTTGAAAGTCAGAATAACAGAACAGACAGAGAGGAGCACACACACACACACACACACACACACACACACACACATAGAGAGAATCTGCCATACGCTAATTCACTCCTTAAATAGCTGCAATGGCTGGGGCTGGGCCAAGCTGGAGCCAGGAGCCAGGAGCTTCTTCCAGGACTCCCACATGGGTGCAGGGGCCCAAGGACTTAGTCCATCTTCTGCTGCTTTCCCAGGAGCATTAGCAGGGAGCTGGATTGGAAGTGGAGCGGCCAGGACTGGAACCAGCGCCCATATGAGATGCCAGCACAGCATACAGTGGCACAGTGCTGGCCCTGGGACACAGCTTTTATAGGACTTAGATTCTGATTCGTGTCAGGCACACTGTGGTCAGTGCCACAAGGAAGCACGCAGGGTAGTGAGGCAGAGCAGCAGGGCAGGGGCTGCTCCCTGACTGATGGTTTGGGGTGAGATGGTTCCCTTCTTCCCTAGCCTCACTCTTTCTTACTGAGCCCCAGCACTGCCTGCAAGCAGACCTCAGATGACCCTGAGCACGCCAGGAACACAAACATATTCCAGGAAGGATGGAGAGAGAAGGGAAAAAAATCCCTAAAGCATCTTTGATGGCCTGCTTGAAGACGGCTGTGACGTCAGGCACGTCTGCACGTTTGTAGATAGATTGAAGGTGCTGTTTGTGGACAACCACTGAGGATGACGGTGAGCTTAGCTCTCCTCTTAGGAATCGTAAGCCGCTTATGGGGACACATACATCCTTGCTTTGGCCAAAGAAGACGCTCAGGGAGATTTTTAGCTGCCAGAGCCTCTGAGAAGTGAAGCTGAGAGGTTACAGGCGACAGTGCCGCCAGCCCCTGGGGAATGCAAACAGCTGCACTCACTCACCACCGCTCCCTGTCAGCACCACGGAGAGCGCCAGTCCTCTGTCAGCACCACGGAGAGCGCCAGTCCTCCTGTGACCTGCTTGGTGCAAAGTCCAGTCTCCACAGGAAAGCATGAAAGATTCTACGAGAAGTTGGGGGCACAGCATACCGGGGGGCCTTCTTATTCAAAGCTATTTCATTCCCAGCAACTGTGCTCAAACTGCACGTTGATGAGCCAAATCCCGTGCAACGGAGGAGTTGGCAAAACAGGCTGAGAGTAATATTCAAAATAAAAAACCCACAACTTTGTTCACACATAATTAGTGCAGGATAAGCTGTATATGTGCAGGGTGTGGGATCTGACATCTGCACGCGTCTGTGGCTCCATCTCCTGTGAGGGAACTGTGCTCTCCCAGTCCAAATCCACAAAGTCCTAACCCCAGGCCCTCAGAAGCATTTTGGTTGTTTCCATTGTTTTTTAAATGCATTTTTTTTGAGAAGCAGAGAGAAAGGCAGAGGGTGAGGAGGCACACACACACACACACACAGAGAGAGAGAGAGAGAGAGAGAGAGAGAGAGCTCATCCTCTGTTCATTCTCCAAATGCCCATGATGGCCAGAGGTCGGCTTGGGCTGAGCCAGAAGCTAGGGATGCTGTCTGGATTTAGGGATGCTGTCTGGATTTAGGGATGCTGTCTGGATTTAGGGATGCTGTCCAGATTTCCCACGTGGGTGGCAGGAACACAATGATCTGAGCCATCACCATTGCCTTCCGGGGTGCACTGCCAGGAAGCTGGAATTGAAAGCTGGAGCCGGGAATCAAACCCTGTCACTCCAGTGTGGGACACAGGATGAACGCCCACTCCCATTGCCAAGGTTTGGCCGCTACAGATGCAGTTAAGTTAGGGACGGTTGTGCACAGGGATTTGTGTGGGCCGTTTCCTTCCTCGTGGGTAAATGTAACCATCCAGGTGTCGCGTGGTTAAATCACCTGGCAGGTACACGTTTGACTTTTTAAGAAACCGCACACTGTTTCCCGAAGGAGTTCCAGTCTCTCCACACACTCACAAACTAGCTACAGTGACGCTAAAGTTAAATATTCCCACACGTGCAGAGTAGGAGTCTGTGGTTTTCATGTGTATTTCTCTAATGAGTGATTTCACTTCTTTTCATGTGCTTCTTTGTCATTTGGACATCTTTTATTGGGGAAGTATTTGCAGTTTTTTTTTTAAATCGTCATTTATTTTCTTTTTATATACTCTTTATGAATTCTGGAGGGAAAGTCTCTTTTAAAAATAGTATTTCTTTCTTTCTTTTTAAATATTTATTTTTATTTATTTGAAAGTCAGAAGTACACAGAGAGAATAAGAGACAGAAAGATCTTCCATCTGCTGGTTCTCTCCCAAACAGCCGCAATGGGCGGTGCTCTGTCAGGCTGCAGCCAGGAGCCCAGAGTTTCTTCACAGTCTCCCACGTGAGTGCAGGGGCCATGTTTGGTTGCTTTCCCAGGCCATTAGCAGGGAGCTGGACTGGAAGTGGAGCAGCTGGGACCTGACTAGTGCCCGTGTGGATGTCAGTGTCGCAGGTGGTGGCTTAACCTGTCATACTGGCCCCGGAGGCAAAGCCTTTGTCAGATCTACTTTGAAACAGTTGTGTCCTCAGTGGGTGGCTTTTCTCTTCATTTTTTAGAAGTATCTTTTGAACAGCAGAAGCTTTCAATTTTGTGAAGCCCAATTTATCAATTTGCTACTTTTTGGGTGGTGATTTTAGCTATACATGAAAAAGATCACTGCTATCCCAAGGTCACAAAGATTTCTCACTAGAAATTTGACAGTTTTATACTTTAAAGTTTACACTTAGAACTATGACCCATTTTGAGTTAAATTTTGTATGGTGCAAGGTATTCATCAGACTTTTTTTTTTTATTTGACAGATAGAGTTAGACAGTGGGAGAGAGAGACAGAGAGAAAGGTCTTCCTTCCATCGGTTCACCCTCCAAATGGCCCCCATGGCCAGAACTGCACCGATCTGAAGCCAGGAGCCAGGTGCTTCTTCCTGGTCTCCCATGCGGGTGCAGGGGCCCAAGTACTTGGGCCATCCTCCACTGCACTTCCGGGCCACAGCAGAGAGCTGGCCTGGAAGAGGAGCAACCGGGACTAGAACCAATGCCCATATGGGATGCCGGCGCCGCAGGCGGAGGATTAACCAAGTGAGCCATGGTGCCGGCCCCCCATCAGACTTTATTTATTTATTTTTTGCATAGAGAGAACAAAGTATTCTAAGCACATTGTGTTGGAAAGATCAGACTTCCCTTATTGAATTATCTTGTGCTTTTGTAAGCAGCAGCAGTTATCTACATATGTGGATTTATTTCTGAACTCTATTTTGTAATGTTGGTGCCAATCACTGTATTGATTATTGCAACTTAATAATAATTCCTGAAATCAACTAGTTCTTTTTCAAAAATTATTATTGGCGGGGGGTAGTACTGTGGCACAGCAGGTTGAAGCCCTGGCCTGAAGTGCCAGCATCCCATATGGGCACCGGTTGGAGACTCGACTGCTCCACTTCCGATCCAGCTCTCTACTATGGCCTGGGAAAGCAGTAGAAGATGTCCCAAGTCCTTGGGCCGCTGCACCCACGTGGAAGACCCAGAGGAAGCTCCTGGCTCCTGGCTTCAGATTGGCACAGCTCCAGCCATTGTGGCCAACTGGGGAGTGAACCAGTGGATGGGAGACCTCTCTCTGACTCTCCTTCTCTCTCTGTATAACTGACTTTCAAATAAATAAATAAATCTTTAAAAATGATTTTGGGAATTCTAAGTCCTTGGCATACATTTCTATATCAAGTTTAGGCTCATTTTGTTCATTTCTACTCAAAATCTTTCTGTCACTTTGAGTAGGATTACATTGAATCTGTAGGTCTATTTGGGGAAAGCTTCCTCATAAGCATGATGATCTTGTCATCCATGAACATTGTATATCTTCCTGTTTACTTAGCTCTTCTTTACTTTCTCTCAGCAATGATTTGTAGTCTTCAGTACAGATTTTTCTTTTGTAAGATTTATTCCCAAGTATTTACTGTTTTGAAAAAGATTTATTTTTTTATTTGAAAGTCAGAGTTACACAGAAGAGAAGAAGAGGGAGAGGGGGAGAGAGAGAGAGAGAGAGAGAGAGAGAGAGAGAGAGAGGGAGGGAGGGAGGAGGGAGAGAGAGGTCTTTCATATACTGGTTCACTCCCCAATTGGCTGCAATGACAAGCTGGGCTAATCTGAAGCCAGGAGCCAGGAGCTTCTTCCAGGTCTCCCACGCAGGTGCAGGGGCCCAAGAACTTGTGCCATCTTCTACTGCTTTCCCAGGCCATAGCAGAGAACTTGATTAGAAGTGAAGCAGCCAGGACTTGAACTGGCACCCATATGGGATGTTGGCACTGCAGGTGGTGGCTTTACTTGCTGCGCCACAGCATCGGCCCTGACGATGCTTTCTTCCCTGGCCCTCTGTCCTGCAAATTCTCTCAGCTCCCCCTCCTCGGGCAGCCCATCAAGTTCTGTGCTACAGCCTGGCAGCTCCAGGCGCTCAGTGTGGGTGGTCCTAGGGCTGGCTGCTTTGCTGTCCTATTCCTTGGGGGAGTCCTGGGTCTTCGTTGCCCCAGTACTGACCAGCATCTCCATTTTGGGGGGTCTTTTGTTTTGTTTGAACTGAGCCAGCAGCTCTGTTGGATCTTACTGATTCAGCCTGCCGACCTTGGCACTTGCTAGCCGCCGTAACTGTGTAAGCCAATCCCTTTTAATAAATCTCTTTCTACATACGTGTACTCGTGTACTTAACATGCATCCTATTGGCTCTGTCCATCTGGAGAAACTGTGCTGGACGCAGATTTCGGTTTGTTGCAGGCTGGGAGGTGAACCTGCTCCTTGCTGCCCCGCCCTGCTCAGTGGAGGAGGTGCCAGGAGTCGTTTGCAAAGCCTGGAGACGTCCCCATCTTCGCCGATTCGGGAGGTTTGGGGCTCCACACGTTCTGCTTTCTGCCGAGAGAGCTCCTGGTCAGGGAGAGTGTTAGCTGGCACGCGGGGCAGTGGCTGTTGTCTGCTCAGTGGATTTCCACGGTGAGACATCCTCGGGCAGCACCTTGCCAAAGCGCAAGCCAGATGGTTCACAATCTGCTCACTGCTTCCCGGGCCTCCCCTCCTGCGGCCAAGTGGATGTGCAGTGGCCAGGGTGCTGGCCCGGGGACCGCGGGGTGTGGTTGGCGAGTTTCCTCTCCCCTCTGCCTTGTCACTGCCATGGCTTCTGGCCCCTGGCCGCGTGTTTCAGGCCCCATAAAGCAGGCTTGATGACATAGTTGTGTTAGCTCACTGACACGTAGCACGGCCCACCCCACAACCCCTCAGCTTGGGGCTGGGCTCTCGGGGAGCAATGGCTGTGCCTGGGAGTCACGGAGACAGGAGCCACTTCTCCTCCTGAGAGCGCTCCCGGGCTGCACCTAGGAATTTTTATGGGTTTGCACTGACGTTTTGATTTGCTAATTATTATTGGTGACATTGAGAGGCAACTTCAGATGTGTGAGCATTTCACAGTCTGTGTGCTCCAGGTTCAGCTGGGAATCCTAACGGCCAGGAGAGAGTGCAAGCGGGCCCACTCGGCGCCTGTGAACCTGTGCCATGCGGGGCCACACTCCTGCCCCGGGGGCCCCCGGGGATGAGTCGGATCCGGTGATGCACGCATCCTCTGTGTTCACTGGGCCCGAGGCAGGCGCACAGGGAGTCTCCTGCCAGGGCCCACAGCCTGGGCTTCCTCTGCCCCTCCAGGCCTCCCTGGCTGCCAGGAAGATCCACAGGGCTGGGGCAGGAGGTGAAGGAGAAGACAGAGCCAGTGAGCTCGTCTGTCAGCTGCTTCACTCCCCAGATGGGACTTACTGCCTTGCCACAATGCCATCCCCACTCATGCACGTTCGTGCAGTGTTTAACAAGGATGAGGGAGTCTTTAAAAGGCTTATGGGAAATGCATATTATGAAAGTGTTACACATGGCTTTCAAAATTTGGTTGCACCAAAATAGATTTAGGTTTTTAAGAAATGTTAGGTATCTATCTGAAAGGCAGAGGGACCAACAGAGAGTGAGAGAATAAGATACCTTCCGTCTGCTGGTTCACTCCTCACAGGCCTGCAACAGCTGGAACTGGGCCAGGCCCAAACCAGGAGACACGAGCTCCGCTGGGTGTCCCGCGTGGGTGCAGGGGCCCGGGCACCCGGACCTTGTTCCGCTGCTTTCGCTGGTGCATCAGCGGGGAGCTGGGCTGGACGTGCAGGGGAGCTGGGCTCGGAGCAGCTCTCTGTCACGGGACGTGGGCTTCCTAAGCTGATGCTTCTTCCTCGCTGCCTCTGTGCCCTGGTGCCCTCCCCAAAGCTGCCTCTCGGTCCCACCTCCCGCACACTTCGTGACAAGTCTCCCCGCCCCTCGACCGCGACTCCTGGAGGGCAGGCGGTGCTGGCTCCTCATTCTGCGGCCTCCACTGCACCAGGCCCGGCCCACAGCAAACCTGATGCTTTGAGGGCCGCGTTCCTGGAGACGCCGGAAGTCAATGAGCAACCGCGGAAAAGTCCTCGACAAATTACAGAGCTTGAAACAACACGGAGGTTATTAAAACTTAGGAATCCACAATAATACAGCAAAACATGCATGCTGTGAGATTACGTGCAAAGGTGAGATTCTAAGGGGGCCCCCTAGGATTCCAGCTGTATGAATGCATTGTATTGTGTTATTCATTCATTTTTATATATTTTTTATTAAGGGATCAGGAACTCAGCCCAGGCCCCCCCGTGGGGGCAGGAACTCCGTCACTTAAGCCATTGCGGCTGCCTCCCTGGGTCAGCATCAGCAGGGGGCTGGAGCCAGGCACTGCACCCGGCGCCCTGATGTGTGACTCGGGCATCTTAGCCACCAGGCCACTTGCCCTTGGTTATCCACTAAAGCCCAACTCTGTCCAAAAAGAAAAAAAATCAAGACGAGTCACAAAGATGCAGTCACATACGTGGGAAAAATGACAAAGAGCGGTGCTCGTCCCCGCCCCTCTGCATGGCGCCCGGAAGTGGCCGGATCGTCCTTTCAGCAGGCGTCCTCGCTGTCCTTGGCCCCCCGAGGGGGCTTGTGAAGGAGCCCGGGTTTTCCAAGTCCTTGTCTTTTTTTTTCCTTTTTGACAGGCAGAATTAGTGAGAGAGAGAGAGAGAGAAAGGCCTTCCTTTTCCGTTGGTTCATCCCCCCTCCCCCCAAGTAGCCACTATGGACGGCGTGCTGCGGCTGGCGTGCTGTGCCAATCCGAAGCCAGGAGCCAGGTGCTTCCTCCTGGTCTCCCATGGGGTGCAGGGCCCAAACACCTGGGCCATCCTCCACTGCACTCCCGGGCCACAGCAGAGAGCTGGCCTGGAAGAGGGGCAACCGGGACAGAATCCGGTGCCCCAACCGGGACTAGAACCCCGGGCTGCTGGTGCCATAGGCGGAGGATTAGCCTAGTGAGCCATGGCGCCAGCCCAAATCCTTGTCTTTGAGAAGAGGAATCGCAAACATCTCTACTCTGGGTCTTTGCGAGGAGCAGGGTCTGGACCCACGGGAGTGTCCTGGAGGCCTGCACCGTGTCCCCACCTCACCCAGCCACGTCCACACCTGCCCTGGGGCCTGCACCACGCCCCCACCTCACCCAGCCATGTCCACACCTACCTTCCTGAGAAGAGGCTGAAGTGCCCCGGGGGTGCAGGGGCCTTGGCGGGGCTCCCGGGCTCAGGGCTTCCTGTTTGGCTCTGGGGACAGTGGGGGCCCTGCTGTGGGCCTCTCCCACGGCTGCTCCTGCTCAGCCTGGGGGGACGACGTCAGACACCGCCCTCCCGAGCACCTTGGATCAGCCCTCACGTCCAGGGGACATGGGTCTCTGGCCAGATGCGGGAAATTCATCCCTGACTGGGACTCCTGAACCCCACAGGGAGTGCTTGCTTTGGGCGTGGAGGGGCGTCTCAGTGCCCACCTGCAGCGGCAGCCGAGCCCTGGGACGGGCTGACTCACGGAGCCGGGAGCCTGCCCCTCCACGCCGGAGGCTCCGAGGTGCAGGCGCCGGTGAGGACCTGGTTTCTGCCTCCTCTGGAGGATGGAGGGGACGGAACGGCAACCACAGCCTGGCCAGGGCTGCAGTTATGCTGCCGTGGGCTCAGCCGTCGCTAGCAGGCCCGACGGCTCCTCTCAGGGCACCAGCGCAGGCCCGGCCGCTCCACCTTCAATCCAGCTCCCTGCCACCCACGTGGGAGACCCCATCGGGTTCAGGGATCCTGGTCTCAGGCCTGGCCAGCCCCAGCGCCCTCTGCCTTTCAAATAAATTCATAAATCTTTAAAAATAAGGGGTCGGTGGCCAGTGCCGCGGCTCACTAGGCTAATCCTCCACCTGCAGCACCGGCACTACGGGTTCTAGTCCCGGTCGGGGCGCTGGATTGTGTCCCGGTTGCTCCTCTTCCAGTCCAGCTCTCTGCTGTGGCCCGGGAAGGCAGTGGAGGATGGCTCGAGTACTTGGGCCCTGCACCCACATGGGAGACCAGGAGAAGCACCTGGCTCCTGGCTTCAGATCGGCACAGCGCCAGCCATAGCGGCCATTTCTGGGGGGGGGGGTGTGTGAACCAACGGAAGGAAGACCTTTCTCTCTGTCTCTCTCTCTCACTGTCTAACTCTGCCTGTCAAAAAAAAAAAAAAAAAAAAAAGGGTCAGGAGGAGGGGCCAGGCTACTTCCCTGGAGCCCCTACCAAGAGGCCTCCGCCCCTCCTAAAACCTCCTCTTCCTGCTATTGCCGTGGGGACTAAGTTTCAGCGTTGGCACTGGGGGCCACACTCAGGCCACAGCAAGGCAGGTGTTTGCCTGGGTGGCTGGGAGAGGACCACAGCTCCCGTGGCTGCCCCCCCGTGGCGGCCTCCAACACTGGGCTCAGATGAAATCAATTCCGCCTCCGCCCTCCGGCAGGTGCGGGTTGGCTCCCAGGGCTGCAGATCCGGCTCAGGCCTCCCCTGGGCCGAGTGGGAAGGAGTAGGAATGAGCCCAGGGAAGTTCATTTAGGAGCGGCTTTGCTCCCGGGGTCCTGTCTATCGCATTTCCTGCAGTCCCTGGGTGCCCGCGTCTGGAACGCCCAGGTCTTCTTGATTGCTTTTAAATTGGTTTCCCTGGAAAGTGAGCCGCGTGGTTCTCAGGGGGCCGTTCCTGCTGGTGCAGCCCCTGTGGAAACAGGTGAGGGGCTGAGTGAATCAGGGCACCCCAGCTCCTCAGTGTCTGGCAACGCAGCCCCACCGCGCCCCAGCACGCGCTGGGCTCGGTTCAGGTTGCAGACCTCAGCGAGGCGCAGGAAGGCGTCCTTACATGACGCCAGGGCGTCTCGGAGAGGCGGTGGAAAACAGAGTTAGACGACGCCGATGTGGGTGCAGGGGTTTTCGAAATCACGGAAAATTCATATAATGAAAAAAGGCGCCTGAATTTCAGTGCTTTCGCTCCCAAATAAACTGATATTTTAACTCCACTTCCCCCATGATCTAGCATAAGTGCCCTTGTTCCTTCTGCCCTGTGAGTCTGCAGTGGACACAGCGACATCCGCGGCCACAGGGAGGCCGATGGGTGACCCTGGGCACACCCGCTGACGGCTCCGCTCGGCCTCCCCCGAGAGCTCGCAGGTGTGCTGGGTTCCGGGGCCGACACCTCCAGCCAATCCAAGATTCACATTTGCTCCCTGGCTTTGGCCAGACCTGCGGGGGCTGCCGGCTGCCCTCTTCCACCCTGGAGAGGGCGGGAGCACGGGGTCACGGGGGCCGGGGCCCTGGCGGCCCAGGACGGCTGCGCTGGGCTACAGGGTGCTGTTTTGGCGGCGTTGATGGATTGGGAGCTAATGGCTTTGCCAGCCGCGGCGTGGACGAGCGCCAGGTCTGAGCGCGGGATGATTTGAGACCAGAGCTCAGAAATTGGCTTTGGGGGAGCCTGGGCTCGCAGGCGAAGGAGTCAGGGCTGTCGGCAGAGCCCCCTCGGTTCCGCCTTCATGATTGATCGGGGATCTGGCACGACGGCTGCCACCCCGGCGGGGCCCCACTCACGTGGGGCTGCAGCCTGCTCTTCATGCCGTCCGAGGGAGCCTCTGCAAACCCAACCTGGCCGCGACCTGTGGGTTTCCTAAACCTCGGGCTCCCCTGGCCTGGAGCCTCAGACTGCGACGGGCTTAGTGAGTGAGTGACATCTGATCACCCTGGGTTACGGTGGCTCCACGCTCCAATGACCCGAGTCCTTATTAGGAGGAGGCGGGGCGGCCAGCGGGGCTGGAGGCAGAGAGCGGAGTGCGGCAGCCACAGCGACCCAGGCGCAGGCCTGCGGGAGCCACCAGGGGCTGGAGAGGCAGGGAGGAGCCGCCCCGGGGCTTGTGTTGGAGCAGCCTTGGGAGGCTGGTGCACCTGCAGCCACTCCCACCAGTGCCCTCTGACCCCACACCGCGTCCCGCTCCCTCTGGGCTCCTCTCATCCCCCTCCCCCAGCCTGCCCTTGCCCCTTGTGCCTCGGGGCACCCCCGCCTCCCCCTCAGGCCCTGTCTTGCAATCCCGTTGCCTGGAGGCCTGTGCCATGCACCCTGCACCTTCTTCCTCCTCTGCGGGCTCCCCCTGGCCAAGCACCCCGGGCCTCCGTTCTGGGATTCATTTTCTTCCCCTGCAGCATCTGCCGCATTGTGGTTCTGCCGACTGCGTCTCCGGGCTGCCTGCTCCACGGCTGCACCTGCCCGCACGGCCCCGGGGCTCAACAGGCTTCCGGGGAGCCAATGCCAGGAAGACCTCGGGTGCCGGGCGGCCTTGCCCTGCAGGCTGCTGAGCCCACGCTGGGCCGGGGCAGGAGAGACGTCAGCGCTGCTCGGGTGAGGAGGCCACAGCTCCGGCCTCGAGGGGCACGCCTGGTTCCGAGGCGTGTGTGGAAAATTCCGGAAATAAGCACTTTGTGACTTCTAGGTGGCATGCCGTTCCCAGCGTGGGGATGAGACCGTGAGATGCAGCCCCACCCCACCCAAGCCGTGGCCCACGCTTCGTGCCCTGTGTCCATGCTGTGTACCCCACCCTTGCAGTGAGCCAGCCACGAGGACAGGCGGCCAAGGCTCCCCGGGGACGGGGCGGGGTGGGGAGGGGCTTCGCCTCCCACAGCCTTGGCTCCTCCCCTTGAACACGAGGACTCGGCTGAGCATCCTCCTGCCCGAGACTTCCTGCCCCTGTTCCACCCACCACACTCCTCTTCCCCAGGGTGGCAGACACACACACACACACACACAACACACACACATGCGCGTGCACATGCACACACACATGCACATCCCGATCGCCTCCAGTGCCCGGTCTCCTCTCCTCTTCCCCAGGGCGGCAGACACACACACACACGCACACATACACACACACATGCACACATACAACATACACATACAACACACACATACAACACACACATGCACACGCACAACCACACAACACATGCACACACATGCACACACACACATGCACATCCCAGTCGCCTCCAGTGCCTGGTCTCCTCTCCTCTCCCCAGCGGAGAAGCACAGGAGCCGCTGGTTGTGGCCAAGCCCAGTGGGAAAACCCTCCTTCCTGCCCCACTTGCTATTCTGGGATCACACAAGGCTCAGCAAGCCTCAGGGCCTGGGCTTGTGACCCCGTTCCCTCCTCGCTGGCCTCTTTCTCGGGGTCCCCAGGGGCTCCTCACATCCCGGCGTCTGGCCACAGAGGCACCGCACGGCGACGTCCTGGCCAGTGGCAGAGTGTGCTGGGGACGCGGTGCCTGGATTTCCAAGCTTTGTACAAACACAAGTTGCCTCTCCACTCCCTCTCTGGGGCCTGGTGAAGCACCCTGCACAGTGCCCCCGTGGGGCTGTACCCCTCAATGGTGATGTCGCCGTCTACACTGCTGGCACCGCTGCCTGCCAGGGCCTTCCCAGCACGCACCCCTGGGAAAGGGCTCCTGACTGTGTACTCACCCCTGGGGCTCCCCAGGCCCCTCCCCAGGTCAGAGGCCCAGGCCCCCCACCCCGCCTTCCCCTCGACCTTGCAGAATGTATATATGTACAAAGCCCAGGTCCCCAAGCTAGAAGTTAGAATCCTTCTGGAATCTTCCCTCTCGCTCGTTCCCCGAGTCCTGGTCCCTCCTGGTCCCTGGTTTCCCTTTCTCCACCACGTCCGGTCTGCACAGTTGTCAGTGGCCCCAGCCATGCATGGAAGCCCCCAGGCTGATCCCAGACCCCCACCGACCAGCCCAGGTTCACTGGGAGCTGCCCCCGGGGGGCCTCAGTGGGTCAGACCCTGGGTGGCACCTGACAGATCTCTTGAGCCGCGGGGCCTCCTGGGGTGCGGCGCACGCTGAGGCTGGAGGGCTGGAAGGAGTTCGTCCTGCAGGTTCCAGGATCCGGAGCACGAGAGCAGGCGCCCGGCGACCAAGGACGTCTCGGCTCCTGGGACCGTGGCAGGAGCGCCCGCAGCACTTGTGTGGCGGCCTTGCCGAGGCTGGCGCGGGCGATTGGCTCTCAGCCTTCTTTTCTTTGGCCTTGAAAAGCACCTTGGTCCCCCGCTCTTGCTATTACCGCTAATACCATCACTTAGCACTTGTTATACGTCCAGGAGTTTATTATGCGCAAGCACTGGGCGTGCATTTCCTCTGCGCGTCCTCACGGCGACCTTCGCGTCCGAGTGCCGGAGCTGGCATTGGGTCCCTGAGCCTGGGCCCCTGACCTCACAGCCCCCGCGCCTCTCCCCAGTGGTTTCCTGCTGGGCCACCTGCTCCTGCTTGTCCCGCCCTTGCTCACGCCGCCTCCGGCAGAGAGGGAAATCTCTCGTCCTGGTTGCGTGGGGAAACTGACCACTTCCTCTGCACGTCCTGTGCTCGCCAGGGAGACCCTTGAATGGACAGCCGACCGCAAACTCCCTGCAGCGTGGTCCTTGTCTCTCACGTCAACCCTCTCTTCCCCGGCAAGGACAGCGCACTAGGGCCCTGGCTTCTCTTATCCTGAGCTCGCGGCTACCTCGAGGCTGGTGGTTCACAGCCGCTCTGTGGCCTTGCCTGGACTCCAGGTCTGATGTCCCGGCTACGAAGAAGCCGTGAGACCCTCCCGTGCTCAATGGCATCGACCGAGAAGCAGATCTCTCTCTCTCCCTCTCCCTCTCCCTCTCCCTCTCCCTCTCCCTCTCCCTCTCCCTCTCCCTCTCTCCCCCTCTCCCTCTCCCTCTCCCTCTCCCTCTCCCTCTCCCTCTCCCTCTCCCTCTCCCTCTCCCTCTCCCTCTCCCTCTCCCTCTCCCTGGCTAGTCCCGGCTGGCCATTCTGCATTACCCTTCTTCATCTCTCTTTGCCACAATTTATTTGGTGGTTTGATGGGCAAAAAGTATCCCCGGCCTGTACCTCGGCTGTAACGAGGGCATTAGTGATGTGTAATGGAGGTGGAAATCACTTTCTAATGCATAAAACATAAATACAGCAAAAGTGCACAAATGAGCCATAACTCTTCCTCCTTTCATGGTCAATAAAAAAATCCCCACCATCTTTCCTCATTAATTTGGAGCAGGATGAAACTGTGGGGCTGCTGCTGTTCCAAAGAGCTTTCTGCAAAATAATGAGGCTGTTTATTAACACCGGGAAGGCGAGAGGGAGCTGGAGCCACGACAGTTTCCATAGTAACTTCTGGGAAGGAGGGGAGGCTCAGCTGGTGGGGTCTGGGCCTCTCCCCTCCCCTCCCCCAGCTGGCAGGGGCAGGCCTGGGGACCCGGGGCTTGGTGACATGGCGGCGTGAAGCTGTGTCACCTTGCTTGGTCTTTAGCGGGATGGAAGGATTTCAGGGGTGATAAGAGTAGCATTTGAAAAGGAGGGGCATTTATTTAAAAGTTATTTTGAGAGAGAGAGAGAGAGAGTGAGTTCCCATTTTCTGTTCACTTCCCAAATGCCCAGGAGCCAGGGACTCCATCCAGGTCTCCCCACGGGTGCCAGGGACCCTGCTGCCTCCAAGGGTGCACGCTCACAGGAAGCCCGAATCAGGAATGAAGCCAGGGCTCAAGTCCAGGCGCTGGGCTCTGGGTGTGCGTGGCCCAGGCGGAGTCTCAGCCGCTGGGCGCTTGCATTGTACGCAGGTTACAGAATGATGTTTAAAACTCGCGGTGTCTTCCTGCAGCCCGGCTACGCCGAAGGCTAAAAGCGGACTCTCAGACGCCGCCTCCCCCACTGAACAGGTGCAAGCAGAGGCAGACAGCAGCAAGTGTCGGCGAGGAAGCCGGAAGGGTCCACTGCAGAAAACACCCGGCCGCTCCTCGGCAGAGTTGCCGCGTGACGCAGCAACTCCTCCCCACGCGTGTGCTGGCAGACATGAAAACCCGTGTCCACGGCAAGGCTGGCACGCAGGTGCTCACCACAGCAGGACCCAGAGTAGGGCCACAGTGGAAAGAACCCACGCCCACGTCTGGTGGGAGGGGAAACCCAGTGTGGCCGGACATGCAATGCATCATGGTCCGTGCATGGAGGGGTGGAGTCTACACTGCTCCTGCACCTGCCGCATCGTCAGAAGTGAGGACGACGGCTGCAGACCCACAGCGTGGCTGACTCCGGGTCGACATGCTCGGGCTGTTGCAGTGAGTAGCCCAACCTGGACGCCCACACAGCCTCAGGGCCAGAGGCGGGCAGTGGGGGCTGCATCTGGGGCGGAGCAGGAGCGTCTGTCCCGTGTCTCTGTCTCACTGCAGGCATTTGTGTCCTTGGCTCGCGGATGGGCCCCTCCTCCTTCTGCCTTTCCATCACCTTCCCTGCCTGTGCGTCTGACTTTGGGTACAGGTGGCCCAGTGACGCTGGATGGGAGGCCCCACCCTGGGGTGGCCTCATCTCACATAACTGTGTCTGCAAAACCCCCGCTCCCACACGAGGGCGCCTACTGAGGGCCCAGAGGTTAGGACTTCCATGTCCGCGTCTTGGAGCGGCTGCAATCCAACCCATTCCAGATGTCGTTTATGTGAAACTTCAAGCCAGGCAAAGTCACAGAGATGGGATGCGGATTAGCGGTTGCCCAGGGAGACGGGTGGGAAACGCAGAGTGAACGTCAGCGAGGATGCGAAGTTCCGAGACTCGCCGGGGTGTTGGCCACACAGCTCTGCAAGTGTCCTAGGAACATCAGTGTGCGGAACTGAAGTGGGAAAGGCGTGTGGTAGGTGACCTGCATCTCAGCGAAGCTGTTGAGTAGAGTTCTGGACACCCAAGCTGGGGGACCTTTCTCTGCAGGGTCGGCATGGCGGCCAGGCTGGCTCTGGCAAATGTGGAGATCCGTGTTGTCCCAACTCCCTCGGTGTCCGGATGGCACAGCTCCCGGAGCCAGGTGGCTGCTTCGTGTCCTGTCTGGGTCTGGGCAGCCGGCCAGCGCCCAGTCAAGCCCAGCCCTGTCTGTCCCGTCGCCCCTGATGCCCTCCCCTGCCCGAACGCCCACAGCACCCAGGGGCTTGGCTCGTGGGTCTCCAGGGTCACCTCGCGGCGTCCTCTGCTGGTTCAGCTTGATTGCTGTTTCCTCCAGAGCGAGGACCGAGGGGCCCCCAGCGGCCCCCGTAGCCAAGGGCTGGGCTTGCAGCCGGAGCTCCGTGCATCTCGGATCATGTGACCCACAGTCACACTGCAGGGAGGACTGTCTGGCCAGCACCTGCGCGCCGCGGCCAGCCGTCTGTCACAGCAGGTAGAGGCTTCCTCCTGGGAGCCGCCTCACCACGGGCGAGTTATGCCGTCGCTGCGAGTCAGGGCTGTGTGCCCAGAGAGCTCCCGGCTGCGTGGTCTGGGCTGAG
Source organism: Oryctolagus cuniculus (assembly GCF_964237555.1). Taxonomy (NCBI): domain Eukaryota; kingdom Metazoa; phylum Chordata; class Mammalia; order Lagomorpha; family Leporidae; genus Oryctolagus; species Oryctolagus cuniculus. The sequence continues at coordinate 161,670,385 of NC_091438.1, forward strand.
CCTGGGGAGACCGCAGCAGACACAGGAGAGCGCTGACCCTCCGTCCCCAGGGACACTTCCCGGACAGTCTGTTGACTGTGATGGTCTTCCTGTCTCTGTCTCGTCAGCTTTTTCTTCCCTGCTCTGGTCTCTCCAATCCCCCTCTTCCCAAGCAGCTTAGGCGTCGCCTTGGTTTCAGTCGGCTAACGGAAAATGCCAGCCTGGCATACGACTCGTCCCTATGCCAGAAGCTTGGGAAGTCTCCTGGCTCGAAGTCTCAGGTGCTCCCGTGGGATCGTCCTCCAGGCATGGCGTTTGGGGCAGGAGGGCAGAGTGAGCTGAGACCCCGAGCTCTCTCCGTCGCTCCTGCCTCGTAGGCTCGGGAGAACCCACGATCGACGCTGCCCCTCTCAAATCACCTCTGCCCATCTGCAAACGTCTTCTTTATCAGATGGGGGATTCTCCCCTCATGAGAAATTCCATGAACACCGGTATCTAAAGCAGAGGAAGGAGAGGGCTCCCGGTCAGCGTGGCATACCCAGTTTATCCTGCAAACGCAGCGCAGGAACCGAGGAGACGTGGGCACGGAGGAGTTACAGAGACTTGGCCAGCTGGGCAGGAGACCCTGTCACAAGTCTCGAGAGCGGACGGAGAAGACAGGAGATAGTCGGGAAGCATCGCGACGGTCGGAGAACTTGGCCGTGACGTTGACCTAACCGACACCCGGAAGCCAGCACCCGGCAGCGACAGACGCATCTTCTTTCCCTGGAATGAACCCATGCAGGACGCTTGCCAGATCTGACCACACAGCTCATAAAGCAAGCCCTAACCACGCTCAGCAGAGAGAAATAATTCTGAGTACCTTCTCCGGCTACAGTGAAATTAAGCCAGAAATCAATAAGGAAAAGATAACTAGAAAATTTCCAACTGTTTAATAGCTACGCTTATAACTAACCCGTGTTCCAAAGAACTCGCAAGGGAAATCTGGAAATTAGAAAATATTTTTAACAAAGCAGTAACGAAGATAAATCATGTCATCCTTATAGGTTGTAGCTAAAGAGAAATTTAACTTAGAGGGAAATTTACGGCCATCTGTATAAAAGAAAGGCTGAAAAATCAATATCATAAGCTTTCATTTCGAGAAGCCAGAAAATCAAGCCGGCTCCAAAGAAAATAGGAAAGAAATGATAAAGACGGAGCAAAAATAAAACGCACAGAGAGCAAATGTACCATAGAGGAAACCGATAGAGCTGAACGCAGATTGTGTGAGAAGATCGATACAATCGACAGACCCCTAATAGACTGATCAAGGGCCGGTATCAGCGATGCCGCAAGCATGAAACACACAGTGAGGCGCTCTGAGCGTGCGTCGGCGGGAGGCCACGCATCCAGAATAAAAATCAACAACGGTAAGCAACGCAATGAGAGGTGGGTGCAGGATTTGCACGGCGGAGGGCTCGCCAGCACTCGGCACGAAAAGGAAAGACGGAACTGCCGTGAGATATCGCAGCCTGTCACCCAGACGGGCGAGGACTGACAGGGCTGCCGAGGGTGGGAGCGACCCTTCCACACAGACGCTAACTCCGCGTAGCGTGACAGCGCAGGCGGGAGTACTGAGATCTTTTGAGCAAGCGCGGAAAAGGATACAAAGAGATCGAGCCAATTATCCAGTAGAAACAGTAACTGCATAGGGGCCCGCGCTGTGGTGTAGGCTAAGCCTCCGCCTGGGATGCTGGCATCCCATATGGGTGCTGGTTCGGGTCCTGGCTGCTCCACTTCCCATCCAGCTCCCTGCTAATGCAGCTGGGAAAGCAGCAGAGGATGGCCCAGTGCGTGGGCCCCTGCATCCCTGTGGGAGACCCAGAAGAAGCTCCTGGCTCCTGGCTTCGGATCAGCCCAGCGCCAGCCGTTGCAGCCATTTGGGAGTGAACCAGCTGATGGAAGACCTCTCTCTCTGCCTCCGCCTTCCCCCCTGCCACTGTCTATAACTCTGACTCTCAAATAAATAACTCTTGGAAAATAAAGTATTAAAATAGTCCAAAGGAGGCCGGCACCGTGGCTCACTCGGCTAATCCTCCGCCTGTGTCGCCGGCACCCTGGGTTCTAGTCCCTGCTGGGGCACCAGGTACTAGTCCTGGTTGCCCCTCTTCCAGGCCAGCTCTCTGCTGTGGTCCGGGAGTGCAGTGGAGGATGGCCCAAGTGCTTGGGCCCTGCACCCCATGGGAGACCAGGAGAAGCACCTGGCTCCTGCCATCGGATCAGCGCGGTGCGCCGGCCATGGCGGCCATTGGAGGGTGAACCAACGGAAGGAAGACCTTTCTCTCTGTCTCTCTCACTGTCTAACTCTGCCTGGCAAAAAAAAAAAAAAAAGTCCAAAGGAAGGCAGAGTAGAAGAAACAGAGTGAAATTAAAAAAATAATAATACCTCCCTGACCCGTGTTCAAGGTGGAGACTGTGAGCTGAGGTAGACACCAGACCTGCCCACCTGCTACTCAGGGGCAACCTACCTCACCCACACATACACAGACGGGTCAAAGGGAAAAGGTAGAAAATATGTTTCATAAAAAGCAAGAAGAGGAAAGCCGGAGTGGCTACACCGATGGCGACAAAGTAAATTTCAAGGAAGGTAATTCTTTCAAGAAGCCAAGAGGGAGAGTGGGCGGAGACCAGAGGCTCATCCCGTTCCCTGTCTCATCCCGACGGGTGCAGCCGGAGGCCAGCACACAGCTCCACGGGGCCTCCTGCGAGGCGGCCGCGCTCTTCCCTCAGCGGCTGAGCGGATGCCCGGGAGGGCGGTGAGGACACGGGAGACCGAGCAAGGCCCCCAGGCAGCGCGAGCTCCCCGCCGCTGGGGGATGTTCTGCCGCCACAAGCAGCAGCCCCCTTCTTGTCCGGTGCACGGGAGCCTCCGGTCATCGTTCTGGCCGCACGAAAACCTTCACAAACGACGAAGAATTGAAGTAACGAGCAAGTATGTCTCATGATGCACAAACGACGAAGAATTGAAGTAACGAGCAAGTATGTCTCATGATGCAAATTTCAAGTTTTTTTTTTTTAATTTTTTTTTTATTTTTTTTTATTTTTGACAGGCAGAGTGGACAGTGAGAGAGAGAGACAGAGAGAGAAAGGTCTTCCTTTGCCGTTGGTTCACCCTCCAATGGCCGCCGCTGCAGCCGGCGCACCGCGCTGATCCGATGGCAGGAGCCAGGATCCAGGTGCTTTTCCTGGTCTCCCATGGGGTGCAGGGCCCAAGCACCTGGGCCATCCTCCACTGCACTCCCTGGCCACAGCAGAGAGCTGGCCTGGAAGAGGGGCAACCGGGACAGAATCCGGCGCCCCAACCGGGACTAGAACCTGGTGTGCCGGCGCCGCAAGGTGGAGGATTAGCCTATTGAGCCACGGCGCCGGCTTTTTTTTTTTTTTTTTAAAGATTTATTTATTGATTTGAAAGTCAGAGAGAACATTACACAGAGAGAGGGGAGAGAGAGAGAGAGAGAGAGAGAGAGAGAGAGAGAAGTCTTCCATCCGCTGGTTCACTCCCCAGTTGGCTGCAACGGCCGGAGCTGGGCTGATCCGAAGCCAGGAGCCAGGAGCTTCCTCCAGGTCACCCACGTGGGTGCAGGGGCCCAAGCACTTGGTTCATCTTCTACTGCTTTTCCAGGCCATAGCAGAGAGCTGATAGGAAGCAGAGCCGCCAGGACCTGAACCAGCGCCCATATGGGATGCCGGCACCGTGGGCAGTGGCTTTACTGGCTACACCACAGCGCCGGCCCCTTCAAATATGCTTTTTCAAAAACTATAAAACAAAAGAAAAGAAGAGAGAAAGGGAGGGGGAGGGAGAAAGGGAAGGGGAGGGAGGAGGAGGACATCATTACGTTCTTAGAATCGCACCTGAGAAGTAGATTGAATCTGTTAAAACCAATTAAAAATTTTAAAAATCTTAAAACATAAATAAAGTGTCAAATTAAAAAAAAGACTTCAATTAGAAATCAATAGCAGGAAGGTATCTGGAGGATTTTCAGAGTTAAATACTGCCTTCCTAAATAACTGCTGAGACCAAGAGGAAATCCAAGGAAAGTTGAGAGCATATTTTAATTGGAGTAAAAACTGAACACAGCACACCCAGATTTGTGTGGTGCAGCCCAAGCAGGCCCTAGAGGAATGTCAATTACCAGATGTTTATATTAGAAAAAAAACAAGGTCTCACATCGGAAGTCAAGGTTTCTACTTTAAGAATATACCAGAAAGAGCAAACTAAATAAATAATAAAAACAACAGGTGAAGGGAGCAAGGGCGCAAAGCAATAAAATAGAAAAACAGTGGAGAGAAGATATAGAACTAGGAGCTATTTTCGTTAAAAAGATCAATGAGGGGCCGACGCTGTGGCGTAGTGGGTAAAGCCTCCACCTGCAGCACTGGCACCCCATATGGGCACTGGTTCAAGTCCCGGCTGCCCCACTTCCGATCCATCTCTCTGCTATGGCCTGGGAAAGTAGTAGAAGATGGCCCAAATCCTTGGGCCCCTATACCCGCGTGGGAGACCCGGAGGAAGCTCCTGGTTCCTGGCTTCAGATCAGTGCAGCTCCGGCCGTTGTGGCCAATTGGGGAGTGAACCCTCAGAGGGAAGACCTCTCTCTCTCTCTCTCTGCCTCTGCCTCTCCTTCTCTCTCTCTATAACTCTGACTTTCAAATCAATACATAAATCTTTTAAAAAAAGATGTAATGAAAGACACAGACATCACTACAGACAGGAGGATTACTGAAACCAGGGAAGCAGCATTCCAGCAACGGATGTCCCTGGACTCGACGAGGTAGAGGAAAACTGGGCCGGCGTCTCCAGAGACACAGGCTACCTGAGTCTCCAGACGTGGTGACCCGGGTCTTTGAGGAAAATGAAGCTGGGCTTAAAGACCCTTCCTGTAAAAGGTCCGTCTTGGGCGACCTGACGGTGACGCCCACAATGTGCAGGCCAAGAACAGCAGCAACAGCAGCCAACCTTCCAGAAGACAGAGCTGCGTGCGCAGTTCCTGGCTGACGCTCCCACCGCGCGGCATCACGACCTCAACGGTGTCACGGTCGGGGTGACAGCCTGGAGGGTCTGCAGTGCCCGGGAGCCGGGGCTGCGTCCCCACAGCCGTACCTTGATGGGGACCAGAGCAGGGGTGCAGACTTCTAATTGCGCCGGGTATGAGGGGGGCACAGAGCGGGGCCTCGGGTCATCGGTGCCTTGATCGTGGAAGCTGGTTCTCACGGGAGGGCTGGTTGTCCTGGCCGAGGGCTCTCCCTGTGTCTCTGCTTCCTGGTCACCAGGTCATCCTCCCTCTGCCCCTGTCGGGTGCCAGCTGATGGGCAGCTGACAGGGACCGTCCAGCCCTGTCCCTGCTGAGACGCCCCCCCCCCCCCGACGCTTTTGTGAGACGGGAAGGCTGGGCCAGGGCTGTGCACAGCGATCGGCGGCCGTGTGCAGTGCCTGCGTCCAGCAGCGCGGTGCTGGTTCGCGTCTCCTTGCTGCTCCGCTTCCGGTCCAGCTCCCTGCTGGTGTGCCTGGGAAGGTGGTGGAAGACGCTGCAAGTGCTGTGGCCCCTGCCGCCCTGCAGGACACCTGGACGGAGTTCTCGGCTCCGGTTTTGGCCTGACCCAAACCTGGCTGTTGCGGCCATTCGGGGAGTGAACCAGAGGACGGACAGTCTCTCTCTCTCTCTCTCTCTCTCTCTCTCTCTCTGTACCTCTCTGTCTCTCTCTCTCTGCACCTCTCTGTCTCTCTCTCTGTCTCCCCCACCCCTTACTCTCTATGTTACTCTGTCTTCCAAATAAATACCTTTTTTTTAAAAAAAAAGGAAAAGCTGACTAATACAAATAGTCAATATAGTAGAACAAAATAAGAGTTTGGAAGTAAGCCATGTGTATATGGCCAAGTGATTTTTGACAAAGGTGCAGAATCAAGCATATTCTTTTCACAACGGTGTGGAAAAAATTGGGCAATCGTGTGCAGAAATAAATCATTCAGCCCGTCCTTGCGGACGTGACACAGGGAGCTTCTGGAACAATGCCTTCACTAGTGACGGTGGGTTCTGCGTCTGTGCTTTCCCTGATGGGAGCCAGCAGGCACATTTAGCTCCTGAGCTTTTGTGATGTGGCTGGCGTGGATGAAGAACTGCATATTTATGTAATTTTAGCTCGTCTAAATTCAAATAGCCACATTTAATTAGTGGCTACCATACTAGACAATGCAATTTGAAAAATAAAATAGACAAATTTTGTGACCTTGGATTAAAGACTTCTAAAACATAGTATTAAAAGCGTGATCGACACAAGAAGTGGATAATGTAGGTGTTGTCAAGGTTAAAGATGCTTGTCTGTGACAGATTCTGTTAAGAGAATGAGAAGAGGAGACGGCACTGGGTGTAGTAGGTGAAGCTTCCGCCTGCAGTGCCGGCATCTCATATGGGCACAGGTTCCAGTCCCGGCTGCTCCACTTCTGATCCAGCTCCCTGCTAATGGCCTGGGAAAGCAACAGAACATGGCCCAAGTGCTCAGGCCCCTGCACCCACATGGGAGACCTGAAAGAAGCGCCTGGCTCCTGGCTTCAGCCTGGCCCAGCCCTGGCTCTGGCCACTATGATCATCTGGGAGTGAACCAGAGGACGGAAGAGCTCTCTCTGTTTCTCCCTCTCTCTGTCTGTAACTCTGCCTCTCAGATACATAGCTCTTCAAAAAACGGTTAATGATGGGCACTCAACAAACACTAGTTAAAAGAGAGAGAGGATGAGAGATAAGCCACAGACTGGGACCAAATCTTTGCAAATGGTGTATCCAACAGATGGCTCCTGCTAGTGTACCCAAAGACTCCTCAAACTCATCAAAAACAAACGATTCAACTAAAAATGGGCAAAAATTGGCAGAGACATGACACCAAAGAATCTGTGCACAGAGCCACACACGGTAGGAAGTCCTCACATCACGCCACAGTGAGCTGCCAGGCCTGCCTTCCAGGACGAACAAAAAGGAACAAGAATCTGATGTCACCGAGTGTTGACAGGGGCACGGAGCACCTGGAACACCCGTGCACTCCTGGCAGGAATGAATGCTACAGCCATTCTGGAAAGTCCTTGGTGGTTTACAATAAGGTTCAACAAGTCTACTACGTGACCCAGGAATTCCACCAAAGACTTGCAGAGCAGGGTCCAGCCTCGTGGCCGGGCAGGTAAAGCATCCCATGTGGGTACCGGTTCGGATCCCAGCTGCTCCCTTCTGATCCAGTCCCTGCTAATGGCCTGGGAAAAACAGCAGAAGGTGGCCCAAGTATCGGGTCACAGGGTCCAACTGAGGTGATGGTGACCCACCTGAGACGGGATCTACCTGGGGTGACAAGGGACCACCTGAGGTGACAGGGACCACCTGAGGTGACGGGACCCACCTGAGACTGGGATCTGCCTGAGGTGACAGGGACCCACCTGAGGAGATGGGATCCACTTGAGGTGACAGGATCCACCTGGGGTGACAGGGACCCACCTGAGGAGACAGGGACCACCTGAGGTGACAGGGACCACCTGGGGTGATGGGACCCACCCGAGACTGGGATCTGCCTGAGGTGATGGGATCCACCTGAGGTGACAGGGATCCACCTGAGGAGATGGGATCCACCTGAGGTGACAGGGATCCACCTGAGGTGATGGGATCCACCTGAGGAGATAGGATCCACCTGAGGTGACAGGGACCACCTGGGGTGACAGGGACCACCTGAGGTGATGGGATCCACCTGAGGAGATAGGATCCACCTGAGGTGACAGGATCCGCCTGAGGTGACGGGACCCACCTGAGGTGACCAGGACCACCTGAGGTGACGGGACCCACCTGAGAGATGGCGACCACCTGAGGTGACGGGACCCACCTGAGAGATGGCGACCACCTGAGGTGACAAGGACCCACCTGAGACAGGGATCTACCTGAGGTTACAGGGACCACCTGAGGTGATGGGACCCACCTGAGGTGACGGGACCCACCTGCGGTGACTGTTGGGTGGTGACAGGATTGGCCCGAGGAGCCTGGGAGAACAGTGAGGATCATCTCCCGCTCCCTTGGCTGGCAGCTTGTCTACCTGCCTGTCTTTATGGAGACATTGCTGATGCTGGGCTGTGTGCTTGTCACACGTTGTTGAATGTCGCCCTGGAGATCTGGTTGGCTTACTGAACCTAAATTTCCCCTCAACTGAAAACCTGTGGGAGGGCCGTGTGTCGGAGACAGGAAGTTCGCTCCAGGACCGCTGCCCGGTAGTGTGTGAGCGCGTGGACCGCGCGGGTCGTTCGCCGCTTCAGAAGAAAATACGGGCCGGCGCCGCGGCTCACTAGGCTAATCCTCCGCCTTGCGGCGCCGGCACACCGGGTTCTAGTCCCGGTCGGGGCGCTGGATTCTGTCCCGGTTGCCCCTCTTCAGACCAGCTCTCTGCTGTGGCCCAGGAGTGCAGTGGAGGATGGCCCAAGTGCTTGGGCCCTGCACCCCATGGGAGACCAGGAGAAGCACCTGGCTCCTGCCATCGGATCAGCGCGGTGCACCGGCCGCAGCGTGCCAGCCGTGGCGGCCATTGGAGGGTGAACCAACGGCAAAAGGAAGACCTTTCTCTCTGTCTCTCTCTCTCACAGTCCACTCTGCCTGTCAAAAAAAAAAAAAAAAAAAAAAAGAAGAAAATACGCATGCTGACCTTGAAGGAGCAGAGGAAGAGACGTTTGCTACTATTATTTTTTATGACGTTGGTGTTTGGCGTTGTGTGAATAATAAATTAAATTTATAAGCAAATATTTATTAAAAATCTCAAGATAAATGCAAAAACGCAGTGAAGTCAACGCGCGATGGAAGGAGGCTGTGTGCTGAGCTGGGCCTGCTGCCGCGGCGACCGGTGCCAGGAGCATTCGAAAGTCGGACTGCATTCCAGAAGTATCCTAGGAGACAGAGCAAGTGCATTTTTGTAAAGATTTATTTAAGTGAGAGGGAGAGTCAGAGAGAGAGAGAGAGAGTGAGTTCTTCCATCTGCTGGTTCACTCCCCAGATGGCTGCAACAACCAAGGCTGGGCCAGGCCTAAGCCAGGAGCCAGGAGCTCCATCCGGGTCTCCCACACGGGTGCAGGAGCCCAAGGACTTGGGCACCTCTGCTGCTTTCCCAGGCCGCAGCAGAGAGCTGGGTGGGAAGTGGAGCAGCTGGGATTTGAACCAGCGCCCACATGGGATGCCAGCAACCCAGGTAGTGGCCTCACCCGCTACATTGGTGTTGGACCTTAGAGCAAGTTTACTCACTCAGTTTATGTCGTCAAGGTGCACCATTTCCCGTGTAAAAAGAGCAAAACCGTTGTAGAGTTAAAGAGATCCTGTGACGGCTACACAGAGGTGCAGAGGTTCTAACCGGAAAGCAGAAGCGTGGGGCCGCGAGTTCTCTGCTTTTCTAGACAGGCACTGCGGGTGCCACCCCGCCAGAGCGCCCGGACACGAGTTGTCCTGGCACCCGGCCGATTTCTCCGATCCCCGTTCTTCCAGGAAAGGCACCAGGGTGCTGGGGGAAGAGAGTCTGACTGCGGGTCAGGGGGGGAAGGGGTGCAGGTGAGCCTGCCCAGGACGCATCCCCCAAAGCTAGGGAGCCCCTGAGCTCCTGGGGTCCTCGTGAGAGCACCCAGGGGCCCACGTGTGGGGACCCGTGTCGTTCAGATGGGACAATCGGAGCGTAGACAGGGGGTGGAGCCTGTAAATCCCATCTGTTCCTTGTTCCATAGAGGGAAGTAGAGGAAGACAGCAAGGTGAGGGTGTGGGGGGCGGGAGGGGGGAGGGGGGAGAGAGAAGGGGAGGGAGAGGGGTAGAGAGGGAGGGAGGGAGAGAGGGAGCGGGAAGGGGAGGGAGAGGGAGAGGGGTAGAGAGGGAGGGAGGGAGAGAGGGAGAGAGAGGGAGAGGGAAGGGGAGGAGACCCGCCCCCGGGTTTAAGTGGGCGTGTCAACTTCTCCGGAGTGGGCGCCTCTGCCTGTGTCTCCCGGCCCCGCGTCCTGTGGCTGCAGCTTCCGCTGCCCTGCTTGCTGGCTGCCTGCACTTGGGCCTGACCCCTGTCCAAGGCCCTCCTCAGCCCTGCAATCCCAGGGGGCGGAGCCTCGGCTCCAAGTTCCCCGCAGGGATGAGGAGCCGCCAGCCCAGAGCTGGGCGCCCGAGCCCTGACGCAGGAAGCTTTGCGCTCACGCCTGGGTGAAGGTGTCGATGCTGATTTTCATGGGTAAATCAATTACTCTGGGATCTGGTGTGCTCCTGGAATCCTGGAGCAAATCCTGAGGGTCTGGGGCTATGTGGTTTGAAACTCACCATTCTGCCCGCTCTGGGCCCGTTATCTCTTTCTGCCCTGGGTGTGGCTGGAGCTGGGTGCTTGCCAGGCACGTACCGAGGCCTCTTCCTCACCAGGACTGGGCAAGGTCTGGGGGTCAGGTCACCATGGCCGGCTTAATCCATCCTTGGGACCCGAGTAACTGAACACATGCAGGACCACCCATGAGGACCGGCACCTGTCACTCTTGGTTACCCAGTGGCCCCCAGGGCAGTCGGCAGACAGCGAGTGAACGGATGAGTGAAGGCCTCCTTGTCTCCTGGCGCCGTCCCGGCACCCAGCCCAGTTAGGGAAGGTAGCCGGCGCCGTCACCTGCTCGCCTCAGCTTGGCTTCAGGGGACCGGCCATGACCATCCTCTTCGGCAGCCTGGGTGCATCCCTGCCCGCCTGCCTGGAGGAGGCAGCCCAGGGAGACGTTCTGGGTACCAGCGGCTCTGCCCCCTGCAGCTCAAGCCCTCAGCTGAAGGGGGGTTGAGATGGAGCAGTCCCCTGACTTGGGGGGGGGCAGTGGCTCCCTTCCCTCTGCACGCCCCACGGCCGGCCCCGGGGAGCTGCCTGTCCTGCAGACTCCACACAGCAGTTGGACCTGTCAGAACTCATCAGGGCAGGCGGTCTCAGATGCTGAATTGAATTTGCAAGCGAGATAATCAGTTATCGATTGAGGGGCAGCCACACTCCCGCCTGCTCTCAGGAAATGAACTCCTTCTCTTTCTGGAATATTTACTGGTCTGGTGCGGCGGTGGGGCCCCGGCCTCTTCCCTGGGACGCACACGTGGGGTGGGAGGAGAACTGGGGGTGAAGCCCACGGCTCCTCGCGCTCCATCTGCTGGGCCCAGGTGAGGGAGGAGGGAGTCCCGCCCCTCCCCCCGGCCCCACCTGGGCTCCGCACACGGCACAGCTCCGGCTCCGGTACCCAAGGCCCCGGAGTTCCTAGCTCTAAAGCCCTGCAGTGTCCCTTGGGTCGACCTGTGTCCCTCTCTGTGTGGCCACAGGGCTGGTGTGGGCTTGCGTGGTCACCTGGGGTGCTCAGCAGGGGCCAGGGAGGAGGGCTGGGCTGGGGGCAGGGCCAGGGTCTGGCCAGTGCCCCGTGCTGCCGGCCAGGGAGCCCCTGTTCTCAGATGCACCTGGCCTCCCGGGCCGTGAGGAAGTATTTTTGCCAAGGCTGGAGACCGGAAGCTGCCTCCTTTAGCCGTCGGTTGGTGGGTTTACCCGTGGGCTCCATGGGCTCCCCGCCCCGGCCTGCGCTTGTCTGGCGAGTGAAGGAGTGACACTCGGGTCTCGTGGCACATTGACTCCACCCCCCGGACCCCGTGACTTATACCCGGCCACCGCGGCTCTGCACACCCGAGCATCAGTCGGGAGCCTGGAACTCCCACCCAGGGTCCCCAGGACACGCTGCTGACCACGTCATCATCATCGGCCCCCTGTGCTCGGGGCCCTCGTCGGCAGGAGGCTTGGTGCTGAGGGCTGAGCCCGGCGCCCTCGCCCGTTCCGCCCCATGGCGGCTCGGAGCCCTGGCTCCACGGCTGGAGCCGGAGTTCCTGGCGCCGAGGTCTCCTTGTCCGTCCCAGCCGCATCCAGACGGGCACCGGGTTTGGCTGTTGGACCTCAGGCTGGCCAGGGCCCGGGCGTGGCGTCTGCGTGTGGATTCTGGACAGAGCCTGGGCTTCTATCTGCAAATGTCAGCTAATCCTCGGCTTCACTCTGCGGGGAGGGGAGGGACAAAGGCTGGGGCTCGAGTCGGAGGCGCGGAGGAGACGGGAGAGCGGAGGGGCAGCTCCTCCAGGGGCTGCATCCAGACACGGCCGCCCCGGCTCCATCTCGTGCTCGGGTTGGGAGCAGGGTCTCTGCCTCAGGACTTCCGGGTCACCTGGGGGCTAAGGGAAACGTCTTTTGCTTTGCAGGTTTTGTTGCAGAAAATCCCTCCGAGTTGGCTTCCCCTCCTTGCCTGTGGGGGCCGGGGCCGGCGGAGGACGAGGGGGCCGGGTCTGGTGGAGGACGAGGGGGCCGGGTCTGCGCTCTGAGTGCTGCAGCTGGTTTTCGGGGCGTGACCTGGTTGCAGGTGGGGTCCACCCACCCGGGCCCACCCACCCTCCAGAACACTTCTGCATCTCAAGACCCTTATTAATCACATCGTCACAGTCCCTGTGTTACAAGGTGGCGTCCAGAGGCTGCTGGGGCTGGAGAGGACCTCTTGTTGTCCACAGCCCCTAGCAGGGTGACAGGGCAAAGGCCCCCGGGCTCCTCTGCAGGCCGGGCGGCGCCATCAGCCTCGCTCCCGGCCATTCTGTGTGAGGATCGTGCGTCGTGGATACTGTCGCTGGTGAGCGCTTCCTGGCGCGGGTGTCCCGGGGCTGCCCCTCCCCAGGTGCCCAGTCTGCTGGTCCCTATCCGTGCCGCAACACAGCGTCTTAAAGCCACGCCTCGCGGACTGTCCAGGGGTCGCATCTCCCAAATCAAGGCGTGTGAGAGGCTAGACAGCGCCCTAGGAAGCTCAGGGGAGGACCCAGGCCTGCGTTCCCAGTTCCCCACGCCCTGGGCTCCCGGCCATGTCTCCCTGCTCAGAGCTGGTGCTGCAGCATCTTCAAAGCTCTCTGACGTCTCCTCCCTCACCCCCTCAGAAGGACTCCGCCACCCCCGGGGCTGGCAGACGACACAGGCCTTCTCCCATCTTGGGGCCCTAACACGAGTCCTCTGCAAGGTGCCTTCTGGCTGTGCGGCCCCGAATGCACGGTTCCAGGGACTGGGAGGTGGCCATCTGTCAGGGAGAGGGTGTGGCGAGTTCTCTTCTTTACGTGTGTGCGCGTGGGTGTTCATGAGGGCCCTTCAAAGACTTTAAGGGAAAAATGGCATTAAAAGATCAACTATTCTGGTGTAAACAGTTTTTGAAATTATGTGTAATTTTTTCATAAAATGCATTTTCCACAAACTTTTTTGCACCTTGTGAATACCTACGCAGCCAAGCCTCGACCTCCGGGAGGCCTCTGGTGCCGCAGTCTGCGGCTGCTCGGGCTCCCTCCGGGCGGCACGGGGTCTGCGTGCGGCCTGTGCGATCCCGCCGTGCCCTTTAGCCCGACCCTGGATGACTTACAAAGCCTGATGCAGTGCGTGTGCGATGCAAATTGTTGTTACACGCTACTACTTGGGGATAATGACAAGAAAAACAGCCTGCGTGCCGTTTTCTTCCCAAACATTTCCACCCACTGGCTGGTTGAATTCCCAAAGGCAGAAGCCACAGATGCGAGGGCAACTGTGTGCGTTTTCATAATCTACAATAACCGGTCCTGTAGCTGTAGCAACCGTTACTCCTGCTTTTTTTAGTTTACTATTTATTTACTTGACAGGTAGAGTTATAGACAGCGAGAGAGCGAGACAGAGAGAAAGGTCTTCCTTCCGTTGGTTCACCCCCAAAATGGCTGCTATGGCTGAAGCCAGGAGCCAGGTGCTTCTCCTGGTCTCCTGTGCGGGTGCAGGGCCCAAGCACTCGGGCCATCCTCCACTGCACTCCTGGGTGCATTAGCAGAGAGCTGGAGTGGAAGAGGGGCAGCCAGTGCCTGAGCCGGTGCCCACATGGGCTGCCAGTGTCAGTGCCAGTGCCAGGGGCTTAACCAGTGCTGGCCCCTATTTCTTAGCTTTTTATAGATGGGGACGTGAGGACGTCTCAGCGGCAGGTGCAAGCCCAGGGGCCACTGGCTGCCGGGGTCAGGCTCTGACCACTTCTCTCTGGATTTGTCCCAGGAAAATCTGATGAAACCAGAGTGGACACCAGCGATCCTTCAGACAGCTTGCGCCTGCAAGGCAAGACTTCTGAGCGAGGGCTCCAGGGGTCACGGAGGCAACAGGCCAGTTCCTGAGAGGGGCAAGCGTGTTGGAGTGTGACGGAGCTGCAGGTGTTGGCCCACGGCTGCTCACCCACGCGTGTGCGGAAGGTGCTCCGGAGTGGCAGCTCCCCAGGCACGCGGTTCTGATGAGAAAGTGTCCCTGAAGTCCTGCGGCCGTCTCCGTGTCCTGGGGCTGCCACGGAGCAGCGAGGCTGAGGAGTTCGGAAAGCAAGAAGCTGGCGGTGGCTCTTGGCTGGGAAGCCCTGGAGCCCGGGGCCAGCATCCCCTCGGCTCTGGGGCAGGTCTGGCGCCGCATCAAAACACAGCGGGCGGGGGAAGGGCACGCGAGCTGCTGTGAGACAAAGCAAAGGGGACAGAGGGGCAGTGATCGGTCCTCCCTGGATCCCCTCAGTGCCCTGGAGGCACCCAGATCTGTGAGAGGGGCACTGGTTTCCACCCTCAGACGGACAAGCCCCGCCCCCTCAGCGAGTGCGGTTCTTGTGTACGGCGTGAGGTACCTTGTGGGTACCTTGTGGGTACCTGGCCTTGCCAATGCCTCTTACTGAAGTGCAGCTCCTCCCCACGCTGTGTTCTTGGTGCGCTCGTCGATGACTGGTTGGCTGTGTACGTGGACTTGTCTGGGGCTCGCTATTCTGTTCCGTCGATCCGTGTGTCTGTTTTTATGTCAGTACAGTGCTGTTGGGACGACTACAGCTGTGTAAAGTAGCTGAAAATCCAGAACGTGATACCTACGCTTTCTTCCTCTGTTTTACGGCTGTTTTGGCTACGCTGCGTCTTCTGTGGTTCCAGGTAAACTTTAGGGTTTTTGTCTCCGTTCTGTGAAAAACGTTTTTGGTATTCGGGTAGGGAAGGCGTTAACGCTGTGGTTTGCTCTGGGTGGCATTTTAACAAGAGTCATTCTTCCAACCCAAGAACGTAGAAGAGGTTTCTACTTACTCGTGCCTTCGGCTTCTTTCATGAATGTCTTGCGGTTTTCAGGGTTTGCGCCTTTCACCTCCTCGCTTGCGTGTTCCTGCGGATCTTACTCTTTTACACCGCGGTAAGTGGGGCTGCCTCCCCGTTTTCTCTGTGGAAAGTTCATCGTTAATGAACAGATGTGCGCTTTTCTTCCGCATGGGGGTCGTGTGTCCTGCAACGTCACTGAACTCACTGGTGGCTCTAGCAGCTTTTTGGTGGGGTCGCTGGGGTTCTGCATACACAAGGCTGTATCTGCAGACCGAGATGATGCGACTTCCTCTGTGGGTTGGATGCTTTTTACACCCTTTGTTGTCTGCTCGCTCTGGCTGGAATTTCAGGACCAGGCTGAGCCGAAGAGGCGAGGGTGGGCATCCTGGTCTCACTGCTGACCTTAGAGGAGCGGCTTTCGCGGCTGAGTTTGTCATTTTTGCTCTTTCTTACGTTGAGGTGTGTTCCTTCTGCACCTCATTCATTGGTGAAATGAAAGGATATTGAATTTCACCATGTTCAATTTTTCCGCGTCTACTGAGATAACCGGGTGGCTTTTGTCCCTCGTTCTGCGACGTGGCACAGAGCATCCGCTGGTGTGTGTGTCGAGCCATCCTTGCGTCCGGGGATGAACCCCACTCGCACGCAGCGAATGACCCTTTGAATGTGCGGCCAGTTGCGGGTGTTTGCTGGGGGCTCTGCCCCTCCGCTCACCAGGCACTAGGGCTGCGTTTCCTTCCTGTAGTGTTCTCTTCTGGTGGCGCAGGTTGGACGTGTTCCCTCCTCGTCACAGCTTTGCAAGAGTTTGAAAGGATTGGTGTGGACTCGTTAAACGCTCGGTGGAATTCTTCCGTGAGGCCGTCCGATCCGGGCCTTTGTTAGGTTTCCGATGACTCATTTCATCTCGCTCTCGTTCTTTAGTGCCGGTGGATTGTGTGATTCTGAGAACTTATTCACTTCTTTAGGCTGTGCAGTGTGTTGGGCTCTAACTGTTCGCAGCAGTCTTACATACTCCATCGTTTTGATGTGTTATTAGCTATAAAGCCTTCTCTTCTTGAGTTCATTTAGTTGCGTCCTCTCTCTCTCTCTCTCTCTGTGTCTGGCTAAAGGTTTGCCAGTTGTGTTCAGCCTTTTTTTTAACAGGCAGAGTGGACAGTGAGAGAGAGAGAGAAAGGTCTTCCTTTGCCGTTGGTTCACCCCACAATGGCCGCCGCGGCCGGCTCGCTGCAGCCGGCGCACCGCACTGATCCGAAGGCAGGAGCCAGGTGCTTCTCCTGGTCTCCCATGGGGTACAGGGCCCAAGAACTTGGGCCATTCTCCACTGCACTCCCTGGCCACAGCAGAGAACTGGCCTGGAAGAGGGGCAACCGGGACAGAATCCGGCACCCTGACCGGGACTAGAACCCGGTGTGCCGGCGCCGCAGGTGGAGGATTCGCCTAGTGAGCCGCAGCGCTGGCCTTTGTTTGCTCTTGTGTGAGTTCTTTGCGGAACAAAGTTGGGTTGTTTCCTTGAGATTTGTGTCGTCTTAGCGTGAGCATTTATCCCAGTGCGCGTGTTTCTCAGCTCGCATCTCCCAAACTCGTGAGTGTTTGCAGAACGCGTTTCCATGTCCGTGTTCCAGGCGCGTTCACGTGTCTCTTGGCTCTTCTGTGACCCTCTGATTGAAGGCGAGTGCCAATTCCACATTTTTCTGCGTTTCCCAGTTCCCCTTCTATTCTTAATTTCTAGTTTCATGTCATCGTGGCTAGAAAAGAGACCTGACACAATTTCTCAAATTTGCAAAGACCAGTTCTGTGGCCGGACACGTGGTCCACCATGGAGAGCGTCCCAGCGCGTGGGGGATCGTCGCTTGCACGGCTGCCAGGGGTGAGCTGTTCTGTGTCTGTCGGGGAGGTCTGTGTCTGTCGGGGAGGTTCTGTGTGTCTGTCGGGGAGGTTCTGTGTATCTGGGAGGTTCTGTGTGTCTGTCTGGGAGGTTCTGTGTCGGGGAGGTTCTGTGTGTTTGTCTGGGAGGTCTGTGTGTCTGTCTGGGAGGTCTGTGTGTCTGTCTGGGAGGTCTGTGTCTGTCGGGGAGGTTCTGTGTGTCTGTCGGGGAGGTTCTGTGTGTCTGTCTGGGAGGTCTGTGTCGGGGAGGTTCTGTGTCGGGGAGGTTCTGTGTGTCTGTCTGGGAGGTCTGTGTGTCTGTCTGGGAGGTCTGTGTGTCTGTCTGGGAGGTCTGTGTCTGTCTGGGAGGCTCTGTGTCTGTCTGGGAGGTTCTGTGTCTGTCTGGGAGGTTCTGTGTGTCTGTCGGGGAGGTTCTGTGTCTGTCGGGGAGGTTCTGTGTCTGTCTGGGAGGTTCTGTGTCTGTCGGGGAGGTCTGTGTGTCTGTCGGGGAGGTCTGTGTCTGTCTGGGAGGTCTGTGTCGGGGAGGTCTGTATGTCTGTCTGGGAGGTTTGTGTGTCTGTCTGGGAGGTCTGTGTGTCTGTCTGGGAGGTCTGTGTCTGTCTGGGAGGTTCTGTGTGTCTGTCTGGGAGGTCTGTGTCTGTGTGGGAGGTCTGTGTGTCTGTCTGGGAGGTCTGTGTCTGTCTGGGAGGTTCTGTGTCTGTCTGGGAGGTTCTGTGTCTGTCGGGGAGGTCTGTGTCTGTCGGGGAGGTCTGTGTCTGTCTGGGAGGTCTGTGTCGGGGAGGTCTGTTCAGTCTCCAGTGTCAGGGCTCTGTTCCCTGTGATGTTCAGTCGGGAGGCTCCACCCACTCACTGCTGGAGGTCGACTTGGAGCCTCCCACTGTTTGTGTTGCTGACCCTCTCCTCTCAGCTCTGCTGATGTTTGCTTCACATGTTTAGATGCTCCGACTCTGGGGGTTTGCACACTTACAAGGCTGCATGCTTCGGATGAATTGGCTCCTTCTATTATAATACAGTGGCCTTCTTAGTTTTCCATGAACAACTTAATTTTCAAAACGTATTTGAGAGGCAGAGATAGAGGTTCACTCCCAGTTCCCAGGTGGGCCAGGGGCTGAAGCCGGGGGCTGGGAATGCGGCACACATCTCCTGCGTGGGTGGCAGGAACCCAGCTAATTGGGTCCTTGGCATCGCCTCTTAGGGTCTGCACTGGCAGGAAGCTGGAGCTGGGAGCTGGAGCCAGCCCGCGTCCTCTAATGTGGGATGTCGGCGTCTTAACCCACAGCTTAGCTGCTGGGCGAGACCCCCATCCCTCTCCTGAAGAGTTCGGACTGCCACAAGCCGTGATCACAGAGGGCTTGCCCGAAGGGGTCTTCTCAGGAAACAGAACAGCCAGGCACCCGACGGCGCTGCGGGGTGCACAGCCAACACCACCGACCGCACTTCGTGATGGGGAACAGACCGAGCGACGGGAATGGAGCCCTGGGGAAATGCGTCTTGTCTTAAGCGAAGCCAAGTTTTCCACTTCGCAGTTCCATGCAGTGGCTCCAGCTGCACCCCGGGGATAATCGCTGCTTGTAACTAGTGAGCGCTTCCTGTGCGCGGCAGAGTCCTGTCCAGCAAGGCCTGACAGAACCTTCTCGGATACTCTCAGGGCCCTCGGACGAGTCTGTGCACAGCGTCCCCGGGCTGCGCGGGGCCGGCACTGGCGCCTGTGGACACGTCTGCCCGATTCCTGTGACGCCGCACCCCAACTCCGAGGAGCACGGGCCCACCCTTCAAAGCCGGGGGAGCCACCCCCTGGGAACTGTGGAAAGGAGATTGGCTCTGGGAGCCACCTGGTGCAATCAAATCTTCACGCGGCTACGAAGATCCAGGCTGGGTCCCGAGCCCGCAGCACGCTCTATCCCGAGTTGATGTCTGACTTGAAATAACAGAGACGCCTGGTGCTGGGGCTCATGGCCACCGTGGCTCAGAGAGGAGGCGGCCGGCGACCGGGTGGCGTGGCTGTAAAGGGTGATTTTCACCAGGGCTGCTGGTGAGCAGCCCCAGCCAACAGCAGCTCTGCCCCCTGCCTGCAGTCGACGGATGGACGGGGCGGAGGGGGCGCCCTGAGCCGGGCCTGTCCTGGGTGCGGCTCCTCCTGAGGACTTGGCCGATGCCCGCACTCGGCCGAGGCTTCCTGAGACGGTGGGTTCCTCCTTCTGTGTTGTCCGTCACCCGTGTGGGACCTGGGGGGCTTCTCCTGGGAGGCAGGGCCCTGAACAGCTGACTCCCCAGAGAAGGGGCAGGGCAGGGCCGTCCAGCCCTGGCCGAGTACCTGCTGCTGCAGAACGCACGCGTGTCTCTTGAAGTTCTGGGGCCGAGGGGCCGCAGAGCCAGGGCCGCGTCCTGCCTCCTTCCAGGTGGAAGGGCCACCTGTCCAGCGGCGCTGTCCTCACCCGCGGGAAGAGTGGGGAGGAAGGAAGCCGGCCTCCAGCCCTGTGGAAGGGTTTAGCTCCTCCCAGGCTCTGCCCTGAGGACTTCGCCGCCTCCCGCCCCGATGCGATGCCCTTGGCGAGCAGTGTGCACGCAGGGGCTCTGGGGGTCGCTTCCTGCCACCCCAAACACACACGCATGTGTTTCTCAACTCCCAGGTGAGCTCCTGGGGAGCGGCCTGGCAGGAGGCCAGGGGAGCACCCCAAGGTGGGGGCTACCTTGCTTGAAGGGAACCTAGGACTGGGACCCCCATCCCCTCTCCCCACCTCACCCTGTGACCCCCCCCCCCCCCGGGCCTCCCAGCTTGGGACTGCGCACGTGGAGGTGGGACTTGGATTTGTGGCTCCTCCGTAGACAGCTCCGTGGGGCATCCGCCCAGCACCTGGGACTCACCGCTCCACACCTGCTTCCTCGTTGGGGGTGGGGCACCCTGCTCCACCCCTACTTCCTCACCTTTCCCTCAGGTGCGCACACACTTCCTGTCTCCCCCACCCCCTCACTGGCTCTGCTCCCAGGGGGCTGGGGGCTTATCTGGGAGGCAGAACTCCTCATGAGTGCCCTGGGCAGCTCCCCCTTCCTCCCAGGAGCTCCCTGCCTGGGGAGTCCCCCAGCCCGGGGAGTAGCTGGGCTCCCATCAGTCACCTCTCTTTTATTCCTCCCTAAATGGAGAAGTTGGGAGAGAGAACCCTCCACCCCCAGAGTCCCCGACATTTCTTATCTCGGGCGCCGCCCCAGCTTCCACCTGTGGCTTCAGCCAGATTCGTCCTCCAGGGCCACCTCCTCCTCCCACATCCCTGCCATGGACCCAGCCTGCAGCTTTGGATGCCAGTCACTGGCTGCATGACCTGGTCCCCGAGGGCTGCACACACCACCGTGGGCATGCAGTCATGTGGCTCGTAGCGCCGTGGCCGCCTCAGTTCACAGAAGTGCACTCTGCTGTTCTCACAGCGACTGTGGCCAGTGACGCATCACCAGACACTGCTGTTCTCACGGTGACCGTGGCCAGTGACGCATCACCCACACCCGTGTCTGCCGTCCTCACAGTGACCATGGCCAGTGACGCATCACCAGACACTGCTGTCCTCACAGTGACCATGGCCAGTGACGCATCACCAGACACTGCCGTCCTCACAGCGACCGTGGCCAGCGACGCATCACCAGACACTGATGTTCTCACGGTGACCGTGGCCAGTGACGCATCACCCACACCCGTGTCTGCCGTCCTCACAGTGACCATGGCCAGTGACGCATCACCAGACACTGCCGTCCTCACAGCAACCGTGGCCAGTGACGCATCACCAGACACTGCTGTCCTCACAGTGACCATGGCCAGTGACGCATCACCAGACACTGCCGTCCTCACAGCGACCATGGCCAGTGGCGCATCACCCACACCCGTGTCTGCCGTCGCGCTCTGTGTGATCCTGCTGCTGTGGCCCAGGGGAGCGTGCTGTGTTTCCCTCCCTCAGCCTATGGAGACAGGGTCCCCGCCCCCTGGGCACAAATTTCAGCCCCTCCTTCCCCGGGGGGCAGGGGGACTGCAGGCCCCCCCTCCGTCTGCCCCGCCCCCTCCTCCCGGGCCCCTCCCTCTGTCCCCGATTGCACCAGCCACGTGGACACCCTGGCTCACCTGAGCACAGGGCTACATTCCAGCACAGCCTAGCGCGGCGGCCGTCAGCGACTACTTCCCAGAGGACGGAATCGCTCTGTGCCGTGTCCCGTGCGGGGGAGAAGGAGCTACGGCAGAGGACCTGGCTGATCCAGGGTCTCTCCAGTGAGCGGCAGCTGGAGCCCCTTCCCGGGAAGCGTCTGCCCTGGCCCTGAGTCCATGCTAGCCAAGCCCTGCCTTGATGGACAGGGCTGCCCGGTCACGCTCTGTCCCGGGGGATACTGGACAGCTCTGTGTGTGGGGCTGCTCTGCTTCCCGCCTGTGTGTTTCTCCCCGTGAACAAAGCCATCCAGCAGGCGTGGAACCAGGGAGGCCACTGTGAGATGGACCAGTGGACCTGCTCCGGGCTGATGCTGGCCTTGGGGGCTGCGAGCTGCCCCTGGCTCTGGCGCACTCTCCAAGGCGATGGCGGTCCCTGGGAGGTTCTAGGGACACAGCCACAGGCCTCCTCCAAGGCTCCTCTGGGAATGGCTGCCTTGCTGGGACCCACACCTTGCTTGTTTAGAGTTTTTTCTGTCTGGGGTCCAAATGCGTGAAATTCTACATTTCCTCTCCATGATTCCCAAAGTCCCAGAGTCAGCCGGGTTGCCAGGTGTGGGGTGCGGCACAGGGTGGGGGGGGCAGCCGGGACGGATGTTTCTCAAAGCTGTGACGTCCTCCTCTTTAGTGAGCAGCCCCTCCGTGCCCCTGCCCAGCAGGTGGAGGGCACGAAACGCCCATGCTGCCCACAGGGGTGGCACAGGCTCGCGGGGCGCGTCCGCCAGAACCCGGCTGGGCAGCAGCGCTGCTGGCGCCCGGGTCAGGCCCTGGCTCCCTCACCTTCCCGCTTGCTTTTCCTTCGCTCCGCAGGGCTTGTCCATTTCCCGCCTGGTCCTGCACTCTTCCGTCGCCTTTGGAAGCCTCTGGCACCATCCGTATGGGCGGGTTTGGTGCTTGGCTGTGGGAGCGGGTGGCCCTGCCCCCTCCGCTGCCCACGTCTTCTCTCCAGAGGGCACTGGACAGGGCCTGGAGCCGATTTCTCTGCTCCCAGCAGGAATTCTGATGCACAGAGGATGCGGGCCGGGGAGTGGAGGCGGGACACGCGCACGGTAGGACGAAATGCGGGCATTTACGAAGATATTTCAAAAGTGTTCACAGGAAATGGAATCAAAAGCTAAATTTTCCGGTGCAATTTTTTTGGGAAATCCATGCATAATATTTTCCCGACACACCGCTTCCGTGGACTTGTTGAAGATCACTGGTGTCTCAGTTACGTGATAGGCTCTGATGCTTTACCGGAGACCCCAGCGGACGGCAGCCGCAGCGGGAGAGACGTCCATTTTGCATCCACGTGACTGTGAGTGTCGGGGAGGCTCTGCCCTTCTGGGCGTGCGGTTGCTGGGTCGAAGTTGCCACTATTTCCCTCATCGGGAAGAAGACGGGGCCTGGAGGGACGTCACCAACTTTTCGGGGAGCACGAGGAGACGTGGCACACCTCGGCTCTGCCGACTTCCCCGCGCATGGTCATCTGCCCTGTTTGGCTGCAAGGAATGCTGGGAAGCTGGTGGCTGGCTGCTCCGTCTTGCTCCTGGAGCCCATGTCCAGGGGCTTCTGACACCACAGCGAGACATTCGGGAGGGCTGGGGCTGGTACTGGGTGCTGTGACTATTCTGGGATGGAAACCTGGGGGCCCCCCGGCATGCTGCGGACTGCACCCTTGCCTGTGAGGCCCCGGAAGCTGGAGCTCCGTGGAGCAGAGACGCGGAGAGGGCTGGGCAGCACCGGTATCACCATGTTCCCGTCACGACAGAGCACCTGCACCTGAGCATGGTGGTCCTGTGGGGCCTCGGGGGCTGCGGGAACAGCTGGGCAGCCAGGGGCCGAGGCTGCCACCCAGCCTGGGTGTGTGCGGGGACACACTGATGTTAGCACAAATGACAAGGTCGGCTCTTGGTGCTTTCCTTGGAGACACAACCCCACACCAGGCGAGGCGTGACTGTGCATGTCTGTCCCTCCTTGGGAACCAGGTGCACGAACCAGTCCCCAGCCCTCGTCTGCTGGAGCCGCCCCGCTCTCCCCATGGGACGGGAGCTTCCTGCACAGAGAGCCCCTCACCCCTGAATTGTCCTCAGCCCCACAGCTCGGGTTGGGCCTGGGCGTGTCCCAGGGGAGGCAGAGGTGCTAATGACTCTCATGAGATTCTGGGAGCGTGTCCACCTGCGGGCTGGGAGCACCATGGAGGAAGAGCACAGCCCCCGGGGGCCCCATCTGCACACACGCACGTGGCTGGCGTGGGTCTCAGACGCCGCATTCCTTCCCTGTGGCCGCTGTGACCCTGTGCCACGGACCCAGTGGCTGAAGCCAACAGGAAGCAATGCTGTCGTAGATCCAGGGGCTTAGAAGTCCGAACTCAAGTTGTGAGCAGCCCCCCCCCCCCCCAGGGCTCTGGAGAAGGGTCCTTCCTTGCCTCCAGCCCTTGGCCGGGGCACCCTGGCAGTCCCGGCTGTGCACGCATCGCCTCCGCGTCCTCCCACGCGGTCACGTGGCGTCTTCCCCGCGTGGGGTTCTGTTCTCCCCAGCGTTACCCCGCCCCGGGCTCCCTCTTCTTGTCAGGACAACACTCACTGGATTGGGGTCTTCTCGAACCCTGCTGGACCTCACGTTAACTTGACATCTGCAGCCTCCCGTTTCCATATGAGGTCGCGGTGACAGGCAGCCGTCCCATGTTCCAACCACGACAGGGACGCAGTGCGATGTGCCCGCCTGGTCAGCCCAGAGAGGAGCAAGCCCGGCTCAAGGACAGCTCTCAGTAAACGAAGACGAGAAACGCAGATTCCTGGCACGAAGGGGGAAGGGGTTTGAAGATAGGAGGTGTAGGAGGTGTGGATATGGAGTTGATCTTGATGTTCGTTCCTCCTCCCAACCCCCCACCCCCACCCCATCGTGGCCCCAAGAGGACCCAGGTCACACACCCTTTACCGAGATCTTAAAACAGTGGGGAGTGAGTGAGGCACTGGCATTGAATCCAATGGCTGCGTGTGTTGAGCTCTCAACCACGGGGCTGGCGAGTGCTCCGGGGGTTTGCATTGCCACCTGCACCCATGACACCGGCGTCCCATTTGGGAGCCCCAGTTGGACTCCCAGCTGCCCCGCCCCCATCCAGCTCCCTGCTAATGCACCTGGGAGAGCAGCGGAGGAGGCCCGAGGGCTTGGGCCCCTGGCACCCAGGAGGGAGACCAAGGTAGACTCAGCTGCCCCACCCCCCATCCAGCTCCCACTAATGCACCTGGGAAAGCAGCGGAGGAGGCCCGAGGGCGTGGGCCCGGCACCCAGGAGGGAGACCAAGGTGGGGTCCCAGGCTCCTGGCTTCAGCATCTGATGCGAAGCAGCAGTGCAGGGTCTTCCTTCCCGTCTCTCTCCCCCCGTCTGCTGCTCTGCCTTTCAAATACAAGAAATAAAATAAAAATGAAACTCCCACGCGGCGGTGGTTGGGAAGGGGTCCCGGGTGCAGAGGCGGAGGAGGAGGGGGCGTGGCCAGCACCGAGCCGCGGGGCCAGTGTGTGGCCGCTTCATCACGGGGTCTTGGAGGGGAAACCGAGCTCAGCCCACCGAGGCCGGCCTTGTGGTCTGAACACCAGAGTTGTGGCTTTCCACGTCGAGTCTGGGGCCCCGGGAATGCCCGCCCCTGCGTTAGTCCAAGGCCTCAAAGCCCTGGAACGAGGGCAGGCCGGGCCCCGGGGCGAGCACCAGAGCAGGGCCGCAGGTGCTGCCTGCCGTGCCGCCGCCGCCTCTGTGCTGCACCCCGGGATCCCAGAGCCTCCCCCAAGGCCTTGAGGCAGCTGCACACCTGCGCGAGGTCCCGTGTGGAGGCCGGAGGGCCTGCCTTCTGCCCAGGGAGTGTCTGTAGGGCATGGCGGCACCAGGGAGTCACCCAAGGGTGCTGCCTCCCAGGTCAGCATGGAGGCCAGTGACTGGCAGCAAACAGGACCAGGGAGGCTGGTGAGTGTGTGTGTGTAGGGGTGCATGTGTGTGGGTGGTGTGTACATGCGTGTGTGTGTGTCTGTGTATAGGGATACACATGTGTGTGATGCGTGTGGGTGTGTATGTGCATGGTTACATGACTGGGCGTGCGTGTGGAGGTGTGTGTGTGAGGGTGAGTGTGTACAGTGTGCGTGTGTGGGTACGTGTGTGTGTGTAGGGGTTTATATGTGTGTGGTGTGTGGGTGTGTATGTGTGTTTCTGTGTTTGTGGGGGGTGCATGTGGGTGTGCGAGGGTGTGTGTAGGTGTGTAAGTGTGTGCATGCGGGGGGTGTGCATGCTGGTGTGTAGAGTAGAAGGACAAGGAGGCCGGTGCCGCGGCTCACTAGGCTAATCCTCCGCCTAGCGGCGCTGGCACACCGGATTCTAGTCCCGGTCGGGGCACCGGATTCTGTCCCGGTTGTCCCTCTTCCAGGCCAGCTCTCTGCTGTGGCCAGGGAGTGCAGTGGAGGATGGCCCAGGTGCTTGGGCCCTGCACCCCATGGGAGACCAGGAAAAGCACCTGGCTCCTGGCTCCTGCCATCGGATCAGCGCAGTGCGCCGACCGCGGCGGCCATTGGAGGGTGAACCAACGGCAAAGGAAGACCTTTCTCTCTGTCTCTCTCTCTCTCACTATCCACTCTGCCTGTCAAAAAAAAAAAAAAAAAAAAAAAAAGAAGAAGGACAAGGAAGCAGCGCTAGGTCTCAGGGTCAGAGTGGCCGTCCCCAAGGAGGTGAGCACGGAGGGCGGCCGTGGCGGGGGTGAGAGAAGGAGCCCAGCGGGCACCCCCGTAGGGTGGCAAGGTCAGGAGGGGTGGGGAGCCAGTGTGACCCCCAGGGTGGGTGTGGGAGGCAGATACGGGGACAGGACTGGCGCCAGGGCCGGCAGGCGTGGGTAGCTCTGGCCCTGCGTCGCCTCCAGACTCCACGCCGCGGCCACGGTTGGGCCTCCCGTTGGACCTGCCGAGGACACGGGTTCCTGCAGCTCTCACAGTGCAGAGCGGTGTTGCCTCTCTTGGTCCCCGCCGTTCTCTCCTGGCCCCCGAGCAGCTGATGGCTCTGCCCACACATCCCCCCGACCCTGGGCAGCCCGGAGGAGTGGGGGCGCTCCCTCCCCCCACTGGGGCAGCCGCTCCCTGCTCACACCCCGGTGTGTGCGGCGTGTGTGCACTGCTCTTGAAGTTCTCTCTCACGCATTCATAGGGAGAACAGGGGCTCCGGCCCCCCCGCCGACGTTCAGCACTCAGCTCCCCCGCCCCGCCCGTGCCGTTCCTTCCGGACGCCAGCTCCCCCGCGGCCCCCGGTCTCGGCCGATGGCGTCTGCCCATTCCAGCGGCAGTACTGAAACCCGGCTTCGCTCCCCGGGGTCCCTCACGATCTCCCGCAGCAGGGAAGCCAAGCTCGGAGAGACCCCGGAGTAACCAGGTCTCTTGGCCGTGGCTGCCGCTGGCCCCTGGCCTCCCCACAGCGTGCCCAGGCCTGTGCTCTGTGACCCCCGGGAGAGTCCGTGTCTCACGTGGGTGACGGCTCCCCGTCAGGATCCAGGGTGTGAGGAAGGACATAGATGCTCCCGGTCCTGCAGAGAGAACCACTCAGCAGCGAGCCGGCTTATGCAGGATCCAGGTTCATGTCCTGGTGTGACGTCTGGGAACTCCCTGCGCAGTTTTTTCCCAGCATTTGTTCTCCGGGAGCCTTCTGAAGCCCACATCACATTGTACAGGCTTATTTTTGATCCACTTCTTTCCTTTAATATCCTGTGGAAAGGTTAGGAAAAAAAATCATAAGAGATTTTATGAACCATTTTAAGCTAGTAAATTTGAGAACTTAGACAAAATGGAAAAAAAATCTTGCAAAGTATAAATGACCAAGAACGTCTGAATGGAAGTGAAAACCCTGAATATTTCTATAACTGTTCGAGAAATTGAATTTGCTTTAAAAGATTCCTAAAAAGAATATATACCGGACGCACTGAGCTTACATTCGGCGTCGCGGTTCGAGGGAGAGGTAATATTATTCCTGCCCCACATTCTCAGAGAATAATTTCACAGGATCAACGTATGAGAAATGTGTAATTTTGATATCAAAACAAGGACAGTTCGAGAAAGGGAAATTATAGGCTAATCTTTAACACGGATGCAAAAATCCTAAAAATATGCAGCCAGTCTAACAGACGACCTGCTGGGAGGAGCCGCTTTCATCCCAGAAAGCGAGCGTGGGGGCCGCGTTGCCTTCTTCCTCCCATGGGAGCTTCTCACGGGGTAAAAGGATGGCGAGGAGCTCGGGGCCCGGAGAGAGGGGGCGGCACTGAGCCCACGCAGGGGCTCCTCCTCCCAAGACCCTGGAACCTGCAGCCAACTCCGTGCCCGAGCATCCGTCACCCGTGGGTGGACGTGGGACCGGAGGAGTGGGGCGACGCAATGGAGCTGAAAGGAAATCACACACACAGGCCAGAAGGCAGGCACAGGGCGCCCACGCGCGGAAGGATGTGCTTGTCTTCCAAGAGTCCCACAGGATCTCCAGACAATTCCACAAATGCACCAGAGAGTTCAACAAGAGTAGGCGTCTTACCGAAGGTCGTGTTCATCTTATAAACCCGTCTGCAACTCTGCCGATACACGACCAGTGCACAAGTTAATAATCCTGTATGCCAACCACGGGCAATTCAACACTTGACTTCAATGCAATTCACATGTAAAAAGCAGTGAAATAAAATTAAACGAAGAATAAACCTGAGGAACGGCATGCAGAGTCTTTGTGCTGCCTGTCATTAAATGTTGAAGACAGAGGGCATCGCTGTGGTGTGGTGGGTAAAGCCGCCACCTGCAGGGCCGGCATCCCAAATGGGCACCGGTTTGGTTTGAGTCCCAGCGGCTCCACTTCCGATCCAGCTCTCTGCTGTGGCCTGGGAAAGCAGTAGAAGATGGCCCAGGTGCTTGGGCCCCTGCACTTGCGTGGGAGACCTGGAAGAAGCTCCTGGCTCCCGGCTTCGGATTGGTGCAGCTCCAGTCCTTGCGGCCAGTTGGGGAGTGCACCAGCGGATGGAAGATCTCTCTCTCTCTCTCTCTCTCTCTCTCTCTCTGCCTCTCCTTCTCTCTGTGTAACTCTGACTTTCAAATCAATAAATTAATTTTAAAAAGTTAATAAATAAGTTTTAAAAAGTTGAAGGCATCGTTGAGGTTCTTAAGGACACACTGCCTGTGGATAGGAGGAGGCAGGGCGTATCATGGATCGACATCACTGGAACAACTGTTTATTCGCAGGGAAAAGTGAGATCGCCTCCTCGCGCTCTCGTGATATCAAACACCTGACAAGGAGAGGGGAGCTTTAGGAGCCTGGGCGAGCACAGTGAACGGATGTGATTGCCCGGGGGACACCTGGTTCCCAAGCAAGGCCTGGGAGAAGTTCCCGCCCGCACCGGCACCACACCCATGGCCGGCGTTCAAATCCCCATCCAGCCAGAGACACTGTATGCAGGAGGAAAGGCCCACCCGGCCCCGGAGCAGCCATTCGCCACCCGCCGCACTGGGGAGGGTCGGGGGTGGGAGACACAGACGTCCCAGACGTCCCGGATGTCATGGAGAAAGGGGCCTGAAGCTCCCAGCACTACTAACAACTGGAAATGCAGACGGAGTCAGAAGGAGGAGCCGTCCCACCCCCAACGCAGACACCAGAAGTCTGATGGAGCGGCCACTGTCCCCATCTCCCCAAACCCTTCCCCACGCTGGCCTGTGCCTTGTCCAGGGGGCTCCCGTGGGCCACCTCCCCTGGGCAGTGGGAAAACACAGCCCAGGGAGCCTCTCCATGCCCAGAGCGCCTAAGGGCAGCTCTCCTCCCGGCCCCTGCAGCCCCTGTCCTGTGCTTTCTCCTGCAGGGCGGGGCCAGCCCCTCACAGCTCTGGTGCTCCCGGGACAGTGGCCTCTCCCTGGCCGTCGGCCACACCGGCTTTCACCCACTGCCGGCGGGGGGTGTGGATGGACGGGGCAAACAGTGGCCGCTCCGCTCCAAGATGCTCTCAGCCCACAGTCCAGCAGCCCCACGTGCGTGTGTGGCCACACAGTGGCTCCGGGACACATAGCAGTCTTGTCTGTAACAGAAACCAAAAGCGGAAGCCGCTCGGTGCCCTCCGCAGCAGCCACGCAGCCTGGTGCTGGACAGAGAGAAGGGGGAGTGGCGAGGTGCCCACCTCTGCACGGCGGCTCTGACGGTCGGCGCTGGGCAGGGAGATCCCGGCGGAAGGACACGCCCCTTTGTGTTCAGCTGGAAGCCGAGAACGTTTCCAGACGTCGGTGGAGAAGTGGACTTAGAGCCGAGCTCATCTCGGGGCCAGGTGGTCGGCACAGCAGTTGGGACGCTTGCGTCCTGTGTCAGACTGCGGCGTCAGAGTCTGATTCTGCCTCTGACCCAGCTTCCTGCTGTGCGCTGGGGAGGCCACAGGTGCTTGCTCGGGTGTGTGAGCTGCCCACCGTGGGAGAGCTGCACTGATTTCCTGGCTCGTGGCCTGGCTTGGTCTGCCTTGACTATTGTGGGCATTTGGGAAGTGAACCACTGAGTGCAAAAACCTCTGTCTGTCTCTCTTTGCCTTTCAAATTAAAAAAAAATTAAAAAAAAATCTAAGTTTGGCCGGCACCGTAACTCACTTGGCTAATCCTCTGCCTGCGGCGCCGGCACACCAGGTTCTAGTCCCGGTTGGGGCGCTGGATTCTGTCCCGGTTGCCCCTCTTCCAGGCCAGCTCTCTGCTGTGGCCCGGGAGTGCAGTGGAGGATGGCCCAAGTGCTTGGGCCCTGCACCCGCATGGGAGACCAGGAGAAGCACCTGGCTCCTGGCTTCAGATCGACCCAGTTCACCGGCCATGGCGGCCATTGGAGGGTGAACCAACAGAAGGAAGACCTTTTTCTCTTCTTTCACTGTCTAACTCTGCCTGTCAAAAAAAAAAAAAAAATCTAGGTTTATTTTGATGCTAGCAATTTTGAAATCCATGCATAATTTTTCTAATACCCATTTACATGGATTTTTAACATTTTTGCATCAAAACTGATTTTTCACTTTCATTTTCTTTTTGTTTTTAGATTATTTATTTGAAAGGCAGAGAGAGAGAGAGAGAGAGAGAGAGAGAGAGAGAGAGAGGGAGATCTTCCATCTACTTGTTCACTCCCCCAAATTGTCTCAATGGCTAGGGCTGAGCCGGACTGAAGCCAGGAGCCTGGAGCTTCTTCCGGGTCTCCCATGGGTGCAGGGGCACAGGGACTTGGGCATCTTCTGCCGCTTCCCCAGGCCATAGCAGGGAGCTGGATCAGAAGTGGAGCAGCCGGGACTTGAACCAGCGCCCACATGGGATGCTTGCATTGTGAGTGGCAGCGTTGCCTGCTCTGCCACAGAGCCAGCCCCTCACTCCTGTTTTCTGTGGACTTTTTGAAGTACTTATCCACGTGTGGGAAGTCATAGGGAGGGGTGTGGTTAACACAAATGTAGCTCACAGGGGCCTCCTGGGAGCAGAGGGGACAACAGCCAGGCAGAGCCACTCGGGAGCTCAAAGGGTCTGGATGCCGTGTTCAGCTCAGATGGCACAGCTGCGTGTGCACGCGTGTACATGGACACACACATGTGAGCTGTGTCATAAAAACACTAACGGCAACAGCGTGGTCATATGAACACTGCTCCCCCAAGTTTGCATTTGCCTCTGCCCCACAGTGAGCACCTCCCCACTGTTGGACACCAGGCCACGTCCAGTTCGTGTTCACCACCAACACAGCCGGCTGGGGCCCTCTCTCCCTTGAGCTGCATGACCACTCTAGAAAATTCCATCAGCCATGCTTAGGGTGAGGGACTGTCAAACAGGCTGCTGTCTCGAGGACCCTGACATCACACGGGCTTCCGGCCTGCCCCCCGGGTCCAGGGTCTCTTGTTCTCCCCAGGGTGTGGGCCTGGCCGCTTCGTTCAGGTTTCCCGGGGCCTGGACCTCTGCTGACTGCCCCACGCCTGCGTTTGGTCAGGGGTCTGAGGCTGGATGCGTGGTGGGGTCGGAGCCTGCGCAGACCTGCAGCCCAGAGCCGGTGCCCTGCTGAGGCGTGGGGACCACGGGGAGGAGACCAGGGCTGCTGGCCAGAGAACCGACTACGGCAGCCACAGGTGGGTTTGGGGATCTTTTGTTTCACTTTCTGTGTTTTACTTAGAAAGTCAGGGCTGTACCTGTGAGGGTCCCCATCCCAGCAGGCCGTGGGAATATTCTCTATCCCCACTGTGCCGACTCATCTTCACACGGAGTGGGCATGAGTGTGCCCATTTTACACACAGGGACACTGAGGCCCAGGTCCCCTCTGAGCCTGGACCTCAGCTCTGTCCAGTCCCCTGTGGCCTCTGAGTTACTCAGACCCTCGGGCATGAGGCCTTGTGCTGACTCGCCGCATGTCCAGCCGGCCAGGTGGATGGGACATGCTGTCTGGGGGACACGGGGCGTCTCTGCAGCTGGCTTCATGTCACGTCACTCGGCTGAGCTCACTGCACGGGAAGGGAATGAGGGGCACGAGGCGCCTTCCTGCTGCAGCCAGCAATTAAACAGCAGTCAGCGGATGTGACGGACGGTGCAGGGTTCTCCGCGGCTGACCCGCGTGTCCCCAGGCAGCTGCAGTCGGCTCTCGGCCCCTGCACTCCCCGTCGAACTTGGGGCAAGAGGTTAATTGGAAGCGGAGCGAGGCTGGATGTGACCGAGACGGCCCAGGTGGAACGCGGAGTCGGAGCTGTGCGCGCTCCATCCCGGCTGCCAGAGCCAGGTGTGGCCAGCAGAGGGGGAGGCGGACCGGGCGGCGCAGGGGCACCTGGGGTCGGGGGAGGGAGGTGGAGCTGCGTTCGTGAGGTCTCCTTGTCGCTGATTCACAGAAGCGATTGGGATTTCACGCACCTTGGCTGGTTATTACACTCGGTCACGGTCTGGAGAGATCGTTGCCGGCAATTTTATTAATGCCGCTGATGAATGCCAGAGACCCTGGACGATGAGGGACCCCACATCCCGCTGCCGGCACGGCCCACAGTCGCCCCCCATTCACCCAGGAGACCTGCGGTTGGGGCGTGGCGTGGAGAGGGACTCTCCTGCCATGGCTTCAGCCCCTCCCCCCATACCGGGCAGCTTCAGCCCCCACCCTGGGGGGAGGGCTCGCACACCTGCAGTTTGGTGCAGTTCACTGCAAAGAGCTCTGGCCTTGGAAGGAGGCCCTGCTGGCTCTGTGACCTTGGGCCAATGCCCTTCAGCTCTCTGACAAACCGAGACATGGACGTTCATCGCGACCCTGCAGGGAAGGGCACGTTTGGAAGACCGACGGAGAGAGCCGGGCCCTGATGTCTCCTGAGCTTTGGCCGTGGTGATGGATCCCCCGAGAAGGGTTGGGTGAGCCCAGGATGGTGGCTGGGGAGGCTCTGGGACAGGAGGACAGGACGCAGAGGGCAGCGCTGCCTACCCTCTCTCTCCCCTGCAGCCCCCACCCCACCCTGCCTGTCCTTGGATTCCATCAGGGACCCCTGATGCGAAGGGAGGCAGATGGGCTCTGCAGGGCGCTAGGTCCTGGAGGGCACGGAGGAGGGGGAAGCGCGTGGATTGCAGAGAGGGGGAGGGGAGCAGGAGACCCCGGCCCACCCTGGCACAGGAGCGACAGGAGGGCTGCTGGGGCAAGTTTGGAGCCAGAGCCAGGGCCAGGGCAGGTGGTGGTGCCGGGGTTGAGACACAGGTTAGGAAGCCTGAGTCCCACACCAGCTGGGGCCTGGGAACTGGGAATCGGACCTTTGTCAGGATTGCAGATGCGCTCGCCCGCGGGTTGAGGACTGAGGTACAGGCGACCTGGGTCACAGCTGGGAGCACTTCCTCCAAGCCTCACCTCCATCCCCAATTCTCTAACACCTGTTGGGAGCCAGCCTCTCACGCACCGCTGGCTCCAGCATCTGTGTAGCGAATTCTTGCAATCATGCTACATGGTATCCTCTTCAACAAAAGTTTTACTGTCTTCTACCAGGAGCGGGGCTCTCGACACAGTTTCCAAAGCAGCTACTCACGGCCAATGAGCCTTCCCTGTTCTCGACTTTCATATAAATGGAAACACGCAGATTTTTCTGTGCATTGTTTTTCTTGGAGCAGCTATGTCAGTCTTTACATTTTAGCCTTGTAAGTGGATGTGCCATGGTATCTTGTTATGGTTTTCATTTGCCTCTCTTTTAGGACTAATGGTGTTAGCCTTGTGCTAGTTGGCCATGTACATATATTATTTTTGAAGTGATTGTTCTAACATTCCACCTGTGTTTTTTTTTTTTAACCTGGATTGTTCTGTTACTGAGTTGCGGCTACTCTTTATTTATTTTGGATATAAGTCCCTTATCATAGACGTACATGTCTTCCCTCTATAGGGTTGGAATTGTTCGTGGCAATGCAAAATAGTACGGATACTCTGAATGATAGTTTGACAGTCTTATAACACTAAAACACAATTATCCAGATAATTTTCTGGGTATGTTCATGTAACTCAGCAATTGAACTCATAGTTTTTATTTTTATTTTTTATTTTCTTTGTTTTAATTTGAGAGAGAGAGACAGAGACAGAGAGAGACAGACAGGGAGAGCTCTATCTGCTGGTTCCCTTCTGAAATGGCGAGGACTGGGTCGGGCCAGACTAAATCCAGGTCTCCCACGTGGTGGCAGGGACCCACCCGCTGCCTCCCAGGATATGCACTGGCAGGAAGATGGAACTGCGGCTTGGAGCTGGGACTCGAACTCAGGCACCCGGCTGTGGGAGGCCAGCGTCCTAACTGGTGTCTTAGCCATTAGGTCAAATGCCCACCCCAACTTATAGGTTTTAATGGAAGAAACGACTATTTATATATATGACTATAAATAGACTATATACATACAAATGACTATATATAGAAATGACTGTATATAATCTGTATGCAAACATTGATAAAAGCTTTATTTACAATGAATAAATTTGAAAATATCCAAATATCAATCAACCTATGAACGCACAAACAAATCGCTGCACTCACCCAGCAGGTGACTGCTCATCACCGATGCGTCCAAGAACATGGATGAATCGTGGAGTCAGCACCTAAGTGAGGGACGGACGGCAGAGAGGCTTCTAGAATGTCCACACAGCACCCTAGGAGGCGAAACAGCTGTGACAGAGCTGCAGAGGGGCACGGGGGGGGTCCTTGATGGGGAATGTCTGGATGCCGTCAAGATGGTTCTATGACTCCGCACTCTGCGAGTGAGCCGCACGCCCGAGCGGTGTGTTTTTATCTAAGTTTTATTTTAACACAGCTGCACAAAGAAGTAAAAATAATTCACCCCAAAGTCCCTAATATCCTTTGAAATGATTTTAAATGATATTTTCCCAAAATTAATTGTCAATGATTTACTGCTAGTATATAGAAATAAAACTGATTTGGGGGCTGGCGCTGTGGCTCACTTGGTTAACCCTCTGGCTGTGGCGCCGGCATCCCGTATAGGCGCCGGGTTCTAGTCCTGGTTGCTCCTCTTCCAGGCCAGCTCTCTGCTGTGGCCCGGGAGTGCAGTGGAGGATGGCCCAAGTGCTTGGGCCCTGCACCCCACGGGAGACCAGGAGAAGCACCTGGCTCCTGGCTTCGGATTGGTGCAGCTCCGGCCGTAGCGGCCATTTGGGGAGTGAACCAACGGAAGGAAGACCTTTCTCTCTGTCTCTCTCTCTCACTGTCTATAACTCTACCTCTCAAATAAAAAAAAAAAAAAGAAATAAAAATGATAGTTGAATATTGAGCTTGTGTCTTGTCTTGCTAAATTCCTTTGTTATTGCTACCCTATACTTTATAAACCAGGCAAATAATCATTATTATATTTTCTTTAGCTTATCAGTTATTTTTAGAGAAATTAAAATTGAGAGACTTACAATTAGTCACATGTTTATTATTTTCATATGCTCTTTACTAATTTATGCTGGTACATGTTTTCCTGTGTAGAGAAGTAAAACGTGGGGATTTTTGTTAGACACAGAATTCTAGCTTGAGGTCCTTTCTCCCTGGCCACACTTAGACTTCCCATACCGTTGTCTTCCGGCTTGCACTGCTTCTGAGGCGAAGCCATCAGGAATTCTCTCGTTGTTTAGTCTTTTTTTTTTTTTTTTTTTTTTTTTTTTTTTTTTTTTTGACAGGCAGAGTGGACAGTGAGAGAGAGAGACAGAGAGAAAGGTCTTCCTTTGCCGTTGGTTCACCCTCCAATGGCCGCCGCGGCTGGTGCACCGCGCTGATCCGATGGCAGGAGCCAGGTGCTTTTCCTGGTCTCCCATGGGGTGCAGGGCCCAAGCACTTGGGCCATCCTCCACTGCCCTCCCTGGCCACAGCAGAGAGCTGGCCTGGAAGAGGGGCAACCGGGACAGAATCCGGCGCCCGACTGGGACTAGAACCTGGTGTGCCGGTGCCGCTAGGCGGAGGATTAGCCTAGTGAGCCGTGGCACTGGCCCTCGTTGTTTAATCTTATTTTCTCTTTTTGCCCCTGTGACTTTTGCCCCTCATCACAGGTTCCCAGCAACTTAACTGTGAGCTTTGGGGTCTGTGGGCCTGGATTCTGCTACCTCCTTCTAGAGAGTGGAGCATCCCGCTCCGGCAGGCGGATGTTTGCAGACCTCCCAGCTCTGTCCGCTCAAGCTTTCAGCCCCTGCTGGCGTAGGAATGTGACCAGCCCACCGCACCACTGAGGCCGAACCTTCCGTGGGTCCCCAGGAAATGCTCTCCAGGGTCTCTCTGCTCTGGTCAGTTGGAGCTTGATGGCTTCTCAGCCGCTGGAGTCACGGGCACATGGTGTGTCCAGTGCTGCCTCGAACTGAACTGAGAAACCTGGCAAAGAGCTACTGAGGATTCACGGAGTGCCAATGTCACCCGGCACACCGTGCAGGGAGGGCTTGGAGGGCCGGGGTCAGTCCTCGGACCTGGAGCCACACACAGCACACAGGAGGTACTCAACATGTGCGTGTTGAATAGGACGCTTCCCCGGCCGAGCAGCCGAAAACATCAGACCTTGCTGACCCCTGCTCCCTGCAGCCCAGTCAGGGTTCTCAGCACAGCAGTGGGAGCTGGAACGCACGACTAGGAACTCGAGTCTTGGTTTCACTGCAGATAAAAGGGAGGTGGTGACAGTCAAGGCTCCTGTGTTGCTGAGGAGCAAATGACAGCGTACAATTTCCCGCACGTGGTGGATGGCCACACACGCGGCTAGCACTGTACGGGCAGGCGGCCCTGGTCTCCCCTCCACGATGCTGCACAGGATCTCTTTGCACGGGCGCTGGGTCGGGGTGCAGGATGGGCTCGAGGAGAAAACCCGTGCTCTGTCGCTCCTGGGAGGACCGGCCCCACTCCCTTCTCCCTGGTGGTCGCGCTGGAAGGGACCAGCAGCTTGAGCTGAGTCCAGAGAGGAAGGCAGCTCATGCTCCCAGCTCTCGTGATCCCAAACAAAATCAGTGCATCCACACTTCATCATGGTGTCAGTGAAGGCAGTATTGGTTTTATATCTCTTTATGGGACCGAGATTCAATATAGATAGCGCCCTTTATGGCTCTCCAGCTTTATGAAGTGCCATAACTCAGCACCCAGGGACGGCTGCTGAAACACCGCCTCCAGGTGGAGACTGGATTTCATTAAGTTCCTGGAGTTGAACGCAAGTGTCTTATCCCAGTGGGCTGCCTGGAGCTCACGCCCCCTGGCTGCGTCGGGATTCACAGGAAAAGTCTTCATGTGGTCATCATGTCTGGAGGTGCTGGGGCCTCCCCGATGGCCGGTCCCCCTGGTGTCACCTCTCAGGCTCGCTGGTGGGTGGCCCGGCAAACTGCCAGCCTCAGGGTCTGGAGCAGGCGTCTCCTGTTTGTGGGGTCACAGGCCGAGCATCCCTACCCAAAAGCCCCAGATCTCGAGAGCTCTGAAATTCAAAGCTCTGTGAGTGTGGACACGATGCACGAGAACAGCTTTTCCCCGGTCCCCAAACTCTGGAATCCGGGCACTCCCGGTCCCACGCATTTCAGGTGCGGATCCGCAACCTGCGTTACCTGTCACTGTACACACACAGGATGCATTGCCAGTCTTGCTCTGGGCTTACTCTTTCTGCTATTTGAAAAAAATTAGCATAAAACATACATAGAACGTGCACACGTTTATGGGCTGCTATGTGACATTTTGGAGCACGTATGCGTTGTGTGATGGTCACACCAGGGGAAGCACATCTCTCTCTCTCTCTCTGGCTCTTTACAAACATCATTGCCTCGCTTTTGAAGGTTTCTGAGACCCGCGGCCTCTGCCTGGCCCGTTAGTTCTCCAGAGGGCAGGTGGACAGGTCCCACCCTCTGCTTTTCTCCTCCCTGCCCGGGGCCAGGTGTGTTCCTCTTCACCAACGCACCGCACCTGTGCTTGACAGAACAACGCCCCTCCCCCTGCCCGTGCCCGGATCCGCAGAGCTGTGGGTAACGCTGAGGGATGCCCAGACAGCCAACGTGACCCCTGGGTGTGTCTGGGTCTGGGAGAGAATGGGATTTGAAACCATGGACCACGGATCACCCACCCTCCCCAACCTGGGCGGGCGTCACTCAGTCCGCACAAGCCAAGAAGGAGACGCTGGAGGGAGGAAGTTTTCTCTCTGCTGGGCTGGGCCCACCTTCCCAGCTTCTGGTCTCGGGGTCTCCGGGCCCTGGGACTTGCGGCAGCGCCCCCTGGGTCCCCAGGCTGGCAGATGGGGAAGGAAGCCCAGCCCTGGGTGTCCTGGTCTCCAGCTGGCGGTCGGCGGGTGCTGGGCTTCTCCGCCTCCCTCTTGTCTCTGCTCTGAGTCTCCTCTCGCTGCTGCTTCTCTGGAGAACCCTGATAATCCCCACGGCCCGGAGCGAAGGTGCTGCATCTGACGGCGATGGGGAGGCTACCCGGGGTCAGCAGTGGGCCCCGCTGGCGCCATCGCCACTTTGCTCTTGGATGCTGGAGAAGGAGTCAGGGAAATGTGATGTGGGAAAGACTTGAGCAGTCGCTGCCAGAGTCGAAGATGGAGGAAGGGCCAGCAGCCACGGGGCTCCCATGTGGCCCCACGGCTCGCAGAGGGCAGGGTGTGGGCTTGAGAGCAGAAACCAGCTCCTTCCTGCCCACCTGTTCCGGGCCCCGGAGGACGCAGTGCCTTCCACGCAGGGCTGGGGCGTGGGCTGCAGGTGGCAGGAGGAGGGTAAGAGTCTAGAGCTTGGGGGTGGACAGGGGCTGGGCCTCCAGACCCCCCGGGTGTCTGGGCCACGTCTGCCGCAGCGTGCATGTCTGGACACCGCCGGGATCCAGCGCTGTTCTCGGGGGAAGACCAGAGCGCCCCGGGCTGCAAAAGCCTGGCCCCGCAGGCCTGGGCTTCCGGTCTCCGAGCCCTGGTTCCCCCTTCTGTGAAGTGGGGACCCTGATGCTGCCTCTGTCAGGAGTGCGTGGTGAGGATCGAGGGGAAGGCGCAGGTGAGATCCCAGGGAACGCGCAGCATTGCCGGTCTCACCCGGATTTCCTTCTGGTCACCACGCCCAGCTCTGCGCCCTCGGCTTCCACACCTCCTGTCCCTCCTCCCGGCCTGGGCGCAGGGTCCCCGGGTCTGTCAGCCCCTCCCTCCCGGCCTGGGCGCAGGGTCCCTGGGTTGTACACTCAGCAGGCAGGTGTCGGGAATCACGTCTGCTTTTTAGTGCTCGCCCCCCGTAGCTCTGGGAACCATTCTGGCTCCTGGTGTTGCCCGTGGGTGGCGCTGCATGAGCCGTTCCTGGGGTCCCTGCGTGTCCGGGGCTGGGCTGGACGATGACGGAGGTCACCTGTCGGGTGGGGCAGCACGGGCGCTGGACAGGCCTCCTCACAGGGCCTTCAGCGTGGCCAGAGCAGGGGCTGCCGCAGCCCTGTTCCAGATGAAGACACCGAGGTGCAGATACGGGCAGCCCCTCCCTAGCGCCGCCCGGCTGGTGAGCAGAAGTGGGGGGAACCCCCAGGGGCCTGGCTCCCTTGACCCCATTTCCTGCACCAGCTCCTGGGGAGCCCTGGGGAATGCCCGAGGCACCAGGGGCTAACCGCGCCCTCCCTTCCCTGCGGCCGAGCCTGGCTGGGTTTTGCCCATGTGCCCTGGGAGTGCACAACACAGCGGTGCACAAGACGTGTGACATCCACAAGGCGCCTCTGTCAGCACCGCCGGCGTCTCCCGGACGCTCCCCGACTGGTACAGGGCAGCTCTGTGCCCACGCCTGCTCTGGGCACACAGGACCTACTTCACGTGCGTGGAATCCCAGGCAGTGCCCTTGGTGCCCGGCCTGCTCTCCCTGCAGCGCATGTGGGGACCCCCCCCACCAACAAGCTGACTCCTCCACTCCAGGAGCCCAGCACAGGTTCTCTGTCCCTCCACGGCCGGACGCTGGGCTCGCTTCTCTGTCCCTCCATGGCCGGACTCTGGGCTCGCTCCCGTGACCCCCGCTGCGGGCGCGGCTCTAGGAGCAGGGACGAGCCAGTGTCTCCCCGGGAGCGGAAGTGCTGGGTCCTACGGAAACTTTGCTTTTTAATTTTTTGGGGGAACACTGAACTCCCGATTTCTCCACGTCCTCACCAACACCCAGGGCCTTCTGCTCTTCCTCTCCACTGAGAGCGCAGGTGCGGTCGCGTCGGCCTTGGCCTTGGGCGGGCATTCCCAGCGACTCTCACCTCCCGCTGGCCGCGTCCACACCTTCCATGGAGAACGTTCTAGTCAAGTCCTCTGCCCGCCTTGGAATCTCGTTGTTGAGCTTTAGGTTTCTACACGTTCTGGACACTGATCCCTCACGGGATACACAACTTGCAAATGTGTTCGCTCATTTTATAGGTTGATTTTTGCTCTGCGGATATTACCTTTCGATACGCAAAACTTTGTCACTTTCTTGAAGTTCCGTCTGTCTATTTTTCCTCTTATTTCCTGTGCCTTTGCTGACGTATCCAAGAAATCCTTGTCACATCCGGCTTGTGAGGCTTTTGCTCTGTGTTTTCTTCTAAGAGCTGTGTTGTTTGTGGTCTTGAACTTAGGTTTTTCAGCCATTTTGGACTAATTTTCGTAATCTGTGTGCAGTAAGGATCCAGATTCATTCTCCCGTATGTGAGCGGGCGATTTTCCCGGGACCATTTTTCAGGAAAGCTGCCCTTCCACCATTGAATGGCGTTGGTGACTTTGGCAAAAGTCACCTGACCTTACATGTGTGGGTTTATTTCTGGCTCTCTGTCCTATTTTGTTGATCTGTATGGCTGCCTTTATGCTGGTACCACACCGTTTTGATTTATGAAGCTTTGCCATATGTTTTTTTTTAAAGATTTATTTATTTTACTTGAAAGTCAGAATTACACAGAGAGAGGAGAGGCAGAGAGAGAGAGAGAGAGAGAGAGAGAGAGAGAGAGGAGAGAGGTCTTCCATCTG
This sequence comes from Oryctolagus cuniculus, assembly GCF_964237555.1. Lineage (NCBI taxonomy): Eukaryota > Metazoa > Chordata > Mammalia > Lagomorpha > Leporidae > Oryctolagus > Oryctolagus cuniculus. The sequence continues at coordinate 161,710,935 of NC_091438.1, forward strand.
CTGGTTCACTCCCCATTTGGCCCCAACAGCTGGAGCTGTGCCTATCTGAAGCCAGGAGCCAGGAGCTTCGCCCAGGTCTCCCACATGGGTGCAGGGCCCAAGCACTGGGCCATCCTCTGCTGCTTTCCCAGGTGCACTAGCGAGGAGCTGGACGGGAAGCGGAGCAGCCGGGCCTGAGTCAGTGCTCCTGCGCGATGCTGCGTTGGAGGCTGCCTCACCCCAGGCCGCAGCTCCAGCCTGGTGATGTCTAGTTCCTTCGAGACTTCCAGGCTGCGACCACGGAACACATTTCCACTTATCTCCTTTTGAGGTGGTTTCTTCAATGTTTTGTACAAGATTTCACTTCTGGATCAAGGTAATTAATAAGCATTTATTCACTTGGATAACACAACGGAATCGCTCTCTGAATTTCCTTTTCAGATTATTCGTGTTAATGTGCAGAGACGCAGCTGATCTCTGCGTTGACGTTGTATGCTGGTACTTTGCTGGATTCCTTATTGTTCTCAACACTTGTTTATATGTGACCTTTCTTTTACAAGTTTGTTCACTCAGGGCCGGCGCTGTGGCGTAGAGGGTAAAGCCGCTGCCTGCAGTGCCTGCATCTCATACGGGTGTCGGTTCAAGACCTGCTGCTCTTCTTCCAGTCCAGCTCTCTGCTGTGGCCAGGGAGTGCAGTGGAGGATGGCCCAAGTGCTTCGGACCTGCACCCGCATGGGAGACCAGGAGGAAGCACCTGGCTCCTGGCTTCCGATCAGCACAGCACCGGTCAGTGTGACCAATTGGGGAGTGAACCAGCAGATGGAAGACCTCTCTCTCTATCTCTCTCTCTCTCCTCTGCCTCTCCTCTCTCTGTGTAACTCTGACTTCCAAATAAATAAATACATCTTTAACAGCATTTATTTATTCACTAATTTATTTTATTAGAGAGAGAGAGAGAGAGAGAGAGGGAATGCTCCCACCACTGGCTCCCCCCAGATGGCCCGGGGTTGGCCTCCTCCCTCCCTCCTGTCCGTTCTCCCTGGTTCTCCCCAGCATCTCGGAGTCAGGGCCAAGGCGCCGCTCCCCAGGGGCCGCTCCACCCCGCACGTTTCTTTCTCAGCTCAGCGGTGCTCAGACGGTGCCTTTGCTGTTTCGCTCCCACCGGCTCCCTCCCGGCAGGCGACAACCTCTCCTAGGCCAGCGCCCGGGAGGCTCTGTCTCCGTCTCCCTGCCCGGCACTCAGCAGACCAGGGCTGCTCCCTCCTGCTCACGTGGTCCCTGCAGCGCCGCCTCCCAGGCTGAGCTAAGAAGCATCCGGGGTTTTCTCCCCGCCTCCCGATGGCCTTGTGGGCTGCTGGATCTACGGGGGTGGGGTGGGGGGTCTGAGTGTCCCTCAAGGCCATTGTGAGCTGAGGCGCGGTCCCCACGGAGGTGGCACTGGGAAGAGCCGTGGACCCCTTAGGATGCGGGGTCCTGGGAGGCCCTCAGGTCACCCGGGCCCCGGGCTCTCTGCTCCTGGTCCCAGATGTGACCATTCACCCAGGACCTTGTCCCACCTCTGCCGTCTGCCAGGATGTCATGCAGTTGGGACAGAGGGCCCCGCAGGACAGAGCGGGTGTCAGGGCCACACCCTGGGCCCCCAGGGCGTGTGCTGAACAAGTCTCTTCTCCACAGGGGCCTGTGTCACGCGTTCTGTGACAGTGAGGACAACTGGAGCACGCAGGCCTGCGATGGAGCACTCTGCCTCTCAGCCTTCCGGGATCCTCTCCCGTACCCTCGGCTCCAGCCCAGCGAGCTTCCAGACTGCCTTGTGGGTGGACAGGTGTCCCCCTGTCACGCCCAGCTCTGTGTAGGGCCAGCATCCACAGGAAGTGCAGGAGTCCGGCTCCAAGGGGACCCTGGGGGCCTGGCTCTGTGCTCAGCCACTCCGCGAGCCAGGGCGGGAGCCAGGGTTGGGGCGGCATTGAGGGGTTCTAGCACAGGCGGCTGTATGATGGATCATTGCCGGGAGCAGCGGCCCTAAGACCCCCGGTGAGTTAGTGCCGGGTCTTAGCGGTGTGGCACAGCCTGGCTGATGGATGGGACAGGCTGGTGCCGCCTGGGAGGCAGGGAGCCACTCATCTTCATGGAGGGATTAGGAGGGATTCCGCCTGGGCTCAGTTCTCGGCGGCTGACTCCTGGAGTGTTTCTCCTTGAACTTCTGGAGGGCAGCCCTGCCTCCACCCGCCCGTCTGACTCCCAGAGGGACTGGGCAGGAAGCGGCAGAGTGTCCGTCTGTCCAGCACAGCCCTTGCACTTTGCAGGTGGCGAAAGTGGGGTCCTGAGAAGGGGGGTGACTGGGGCCACAGGTGTCGTCGGCGGTGGTGACAGACGAGTGTGTCCCTCTCTCGGTCTCAAACCCAGGACTGAGGTCTGTCGCATGGGCACCAAAATGGCCCCTGCTCGCAGCCTCTGTCCCCTACTCTCTGACCCGTGGTGTGCCGAGGGCTGCACCAGCCACGCTCTGCGCTGGAACCCAGGGGAGGCACCTTCCTGCGCGGCAGCCCTGCCATGGCCAGCTCTGAGTGGGGAGAAAGCGACAGAGCCCCAGAGAGGACCGGGGCGGGGTCCGGCCACGAGAGCCTGGGCTGCCTCTGTTCCTGGTTGCCGCTGTCACCTCAGTGCCGGCACCGAGGCAGTGAGCCCCATCGCACACGTTTGTTGACTGACTCCGCGCGGGGCTGAGCAGCTGCCAGGTTAGGGCGTGTCCGGTTTCTCTGCAAAGTGAACAGCTTCCTCCTGGTGCTTTCAATGAAGTTTTCCTATGGGGAGAAGGGGGAACAGGCACGGGGGCACACTGTGCCCTGTGAGGTACTAAGTGGCCAAAGACCACCTTCAGAACCCGCTGCGGGTCCGCGGTGCCCCTGCTCCGTCCAGGCAGCAGGCTCAGCTCGGTCGGCCTCGGGGGCCTGGGTGGCATGGGGTGGGTGGGCTGTCTCCCTCTTGGGACATATTTGGGAAAGACCCAGGCCTGAAACTGCTGATACACACCCGGAGTCTGTCCCCCAGGAGCCTGCCTCTGACGGGGACCCTGCCCGGGGACAGACCCTCCCAGCCCCACGGGGCCCACGCACGGGCACGCGGGTCTCCTGGGGGTGCAGGGCCAAGCAGAGGCTCGAGGCGGCAGTGGGGGACACAGGTGCTCTCCCGGGTGCCCTGGCTGGGGCGGGCTCACACCTCGGATCCGTGGGAACAGGGCCTGAGCCCCACTCCCGTTGAGGTTCCTGGTTCTGCGCTCTCTTCCTTGGGCAGTGACAGGGTTTCTGGGGGGCGGGGCCTCCGCTGGCTCAGTGAGGGTCCGGGCAGCTGTCGCCGTCAGGATCGGGGCTGAGGGGCTTCCTGCAGGGCAGCTGTAGACAAGGGGGCACCGTGTGACCACACATGTGCCAAGAGGAAGAGGAAGAGGAAGAAAGAGTCATCGTTTCCGTTTCAGTTAGAATTGTCCTTCCAAGTCTCGGGTCCCTGGATGGGGCCACAGATTCCAGACCGGCCAGGAGCGGGCACCTGTCTGCAGTGCTGCCCTGGCCGCTCCCTCGGGGCAGTGCCGGCTGCCCCCCGGCGTGGGGTGAGGGCGAGGCCGTGGCTGAGAGGGGCTTCCTGGGGGTTGCCGGGCCGGGGTCCCCGCAGCTCCTGCCAGGCCGGCCCTGCCTGTTACCTGTGCGTCCTGATGTGTACGTGCTCTGTGCTCTTGACAAGGACGCGGGCAGGTGTGTCGGCCGTGACCCCATTCCAGGGTGGCGGCGGAGGCCTCCCTTCCGGTCTCGTGCAGGCTTCCTGGGTCTGTTAAGTCTGAATCGCACGCAGTCGAAGCCGTATTGCAGAGAGCCCTGCAGCGGGTGTTTATTTTGACGTACCACTGTGCAATAAACATGGTCCCATTTCTTAAAATGGTCTTTGAGAACAGGTTTTCTGCAGCCGGATAATATTTCCTATTATGGGTGCGCCATAAATAATATATAATGGTCATGACTTGAACCCCTGCCGTGCCCCCAGGGTCACCTGAACAGTAATAAGTCATTTTTCTCTTGCCTGTGTTTTTCTCTTGCCTGTGTTGCCAGGGTGGGGGGTGGGGTGCCTGGCTCTGGACAGGGGCTCTGTGCTCGGGCCTGGCCTCCTCCCCCGCCCTATAGCGTTTGATCTGTGGGCAGCGTTGCCAAGCCCTGCTCTGCTGAGGGGCAGTGGCTGTCACAGGCCGGGCCTCCATGGATCCCACACGGCCAGAAGGTGTGATGATGTCTTCAGAATTCAGATAAGACTGTTTCCTATCACACTGAAGATGTAGCTGATAAGGCCACACGGCCCAGTGACCAGGTCACCTCTCTCTCTCTCTCTCTCTCTCTCAGTCTCTCGCTCATTACTTAAGCACTTTCTTCTTTTTTTCCTAAAGATTTATTTATTTATTTGAAAGAGAGGAGAGATGCAGAGAGAGAGAGGTCTTCCATCCACTAGTTCACTCCCCAAATGGCTGCAACAGCTGGAGCTGTGCCGATCTGAAGCCAGGAGCCAGGAGCTTCTTCCAGGTCTCCCACGTGGGTGCAGGGGCCCAAGCACTTGGGCCATCTTCTGCTGCTTTCCCAGGCCACAGCAGAGAGCTGGATTGGAAGTGGAGCAGCCGGATTCGAACCAGTGCCCATTTGGGATGCCAGTGCTTCAGGCCAGGGCGTTAACCTACTGTGCCGCAGCACCGGCCCCAAGCTCATTTTTTCCCACGGTGCTTCTGCTAAGAGCAAGTTCCCATTTGCACTGATGAGTCAAATGACGGAGAAGGTCCTACAGCCCAGGTCTCAGCCTGAAGCCAGCAGAGTGGAATCGATCCCCTCTCGTGAGAGAAACTTCCCTCCAACCCTTGTCTGGCTTAACGTCTGTGGTCTTTGGCATCTGCTCCCTCCTGGACTCACCTGTTCACTGCCGGGGCTCCTTGGGTTTCCCTCCCTCAGGCTGTGGCAGAAGCAAATTCTTTTACTCTCTCTGAAGCTGGAGATCTGACGTCACCGCCTCTGGTCCGTGACAGTTTAGCTGGGTATGGAATTCTGGACTGGAAGCTGCTTCCCCTCAGCTGCTCACAGGCTCCCGCACTCTGCTTCTCACGCTGAGTGCTCTGCTTTGCTCCAACCGGATTCTGCCTTGCGGGGTTCTCTTTCTCTTGGATGGTCTTCGATTTCACTTCTGTGTGTCTTTGTGAATTCATTTTATTTATCCTGTTCAGAAATTGGGCAAAGTTTCAATCTGAAGACTCATATCTTTTGTTAGTTCTGGAAACTTAGCTCTTGGTTCCTCTGTATTTAATATTTAATTAACTGATTAATTTTTCATCTACTTGAAAGGGAGAGTAAGATAAGATAGAGATGGAGGTGAGAAAGAGAGAGGAGAGAGAGAGGGGAGGGAGGGAGAGAGAGAGAGGAGAGAGAGGAGGGAGGGAGAGAGAAAGGAGAGAGAGATAGGAGGGAGGGAGGGAGAGAGAGAGGAGAGAGAGAGGAGGGAGGGAGAGAGAGAGACAGAGAGAGAGGAGGGAGGGAGGGAGGGAGGGAAGGAGATAGAGAGAGGAGGGAGGGAGGGAGAGAGAGACAGAGAGGAGGGAGGGAGACAGAGAGAGAGAGAGCAGGGAGGGAGGGAGAGAGAGAGAGAGAGAGAGAGAGAGAGAGAGGAGAATCTTCTATTCACTGGCTCACTCTCCAAATGCCTGCAACAGCTTGGCTTGGGTGAGGCTGAAGTCAGCAGCCAGGAATTCCCACCCAGGCTCCTATGTGTATGGCACATTCCCAGGCACTTGCGCCGGCTCCCGGGTGCATGAGCAGGAAGCTGGATCTGAAGTGGAGTAGCCAGGACTCCAATCAACTCCGATCCAGGGAGCAGGTGTCCCCAGCAGTAGCACCATGGCGCCTGCTCCATCACCTCTTTCTGCTCTGTATTCTCGTTTTCTGAAGCTTGTATTGCTTTCTTTCTCTGCCTAGATTCCTTTTTTCTCACTTTTTAATGTTTATGAAAATTGGACACATCTGATGAGAGGAGGCTGTTGCAAGGGCTCCCCGCTAGGGGGCAGCCGTGAGGCAAATTTCTTGGCCTGCGGATGCAGCTCTATTTCAGGCAGATGGTGCAACTGTGTAACTGCAAGGCCCCAGAGGACAGTTAAGGACCGGATGTGAGCCCTGCCTGCTTCCCTCAAAGCTTCCAGGGGCGTTGTCGGGCAGGGTGGGCGCAGGCAGCACTTGCGAGTGTGCGTCGGCGGCTTGGGAAAAACCTGGGGACAAGACTGGAGCTCGCGCCAGCGAACGCCGCCGTCGCCCCTCTGCTGCGCCCAGCGGGGGACGCGTGTGCGTCTCAGAAACATGGACGACGTCTGCCTTCCACCAAACCCGGGCCGGGAGGCTCCGCGCCTGGAGTGCAAGGAGATTCGAGAAAATCTTACCAACTTCTGTTTTCTCAGCGTTTCCCTTTTGTACTCGCACGACAATTTCATGAGGGCCACGTAACTCTTCCAAGGCGCGCTCAGTCTGCAAGGAGCATCCCAAGTCACAAGCAGGCAGCGACTTGGCTGCACTGGGAGTTGGTTTTTTTTTTTTTTTTCCCTAAGGCTCTGGGACACGCGTGCAGCTCTCCATCCGCGGGGTCCTAGAGCCGGTGGAAGGGGCGAGGTGTGCTTTGAAGTTCCTCCCCCGTCCCTCCCTCCCGTGTTCCGCATCTCGTTAGCTGTCTCTGTTGTCCTGCCGTCTCCTCCGATCCAACGTGTGGTCTGGTTTTGCATCGCGTGTCTGACCTCGACTGCCACCCAGGGGTTCGTCCCTCCTATTGCTCTGAGAGTGGACGATTTCGTCATTTGTGTTCACACCTGGTGCCCGGCAGGCGCTCTGGGAACGTGTGCCGAGCGTTGGCTGAGCTGCCACATGGCTCCCCACGAGGACTGCTCCGATGCCTGCTCTCACGGCCGTCGCTTTTTGGCAGCTGTAGCTTCACTTCCAAGAGTCCAGTAGTTCAGCACAGGATCTGAACGCCTCGCTCGGAGTGCCTGGTCAAACACTGGCTACCCCACTTAGGACCCTACTTCCTGCCAATGCACTCCCTGGGAGGCAGCAGGCGATGGCCCGAGGCCTTGGGCCCCTGCCACCCACTTGGGAGATCTGGGTTGAGATCCGGGCTCTTGACTTTGGCCTGGCCCAGCCCTGGCCTGTGTGAATTTGGAGAATGACCCAGTGGATGGGTGATCTCTCTCTCTCTCTCTCTCTCTCTCTCTGTGTCTCTCTCTCTGTGTGTCTCTCTCTCTGTCTTTCTGCCTTTTTTTTAAAGATTTATTTATTTATTTGAAAGTCAGAGTTACACAGAGAGAGGAGAGGCAGAGAGAGAGAGAGAGAGAGAGAGAGAGAAAGAGGTCTTCCATCCAATGGTTCACTCCCCAAATGGCTGCGACAGCTGGAGCTGCACCGATCCGAAGTCAGGAGCCAGGAGCTTCTTCCGGGTCTCCCACGTTGGTGCAGGGGCCCAAGGACTTGGAACATCTTCTACTGCTATCCCGGGCCATAGCAGAGAGCTGGACAGGAAGTGGAGCAGCCGGGTCTAGAACCGGTGCCCATATGGGATGCCAGTGCTTCAGGCCAGGGCGTGGGAGTGACCGGGGCGGGAGGGGCCTGGGTACAGAGTTGAGTGGCCCCTGTGAGCGGAGGGGCAGCTGCTAAAAGGATTCTGAGTGGAGGAAATGCGTTCCCCATGAAAAGGCACGGGTATCGCGCCCCAGGGACCTGTCACGGACGGGCGTGTGGGCAGGTGCGGAGCAGCCTTCTGCCCGATGGCCTGGCGGGCAGGGGGAAGCAGAGAGTTAGAGGGGCCGGGTCAGCGTCCAGCTGAGGAGGACACGGAGGCACAGATCTGGGTATTTATGCACTCCCTTCCCCTCCCCCCTCCCTCTCCCCTCCCCCTCCCTCTCCCCCTCTTGCCCTCCCCCTCCTTCCCCCTCTCCCCTCCCACTCCCCCTTTCCCCTCCTCTCCCCCTCCCTCTCCCCTTCCCCTCCTCTCCCCCTCCCTCTCCCCTTCCCCTCCCCCTTCCTCCTCCCCCTCCCCTCTCCTCCCCCTCCATCTCCCTCTCCCCCTCTTGCCCTCCCCCTCCTTCCCCCTCTCCCCCTCCCTCTCCCCTTCCCCTCCCTCTCCCCCTCTTGCCCTCCCTCTTCTTCCCCCTCTCCCCTCCCCCTCCTTCCCCCTCTCCCCTCTCCCTCTCCCCCCTCCCTCTCCCCCCTCCCTCTCCCTCTCCCCTCCCCTCCCCTCCCCTCCCCTCCCCCTGTGCTGTACCCTGAATATCAATACCCACGGGTGTGGACTGTCCTGGATAATTGCTCCAGTGGCATCTTCTTCATGAAAATTGAGTGCTCTGGTGGCACTACGTAGCTTTGCCAACACGTTGGATCGTGGCACTGGGGTTGATAGGCCTGTTTGAAAAGCAAGCAGAACCCGGGAGGACTGGAGACGGCTCCATTTAGTCGGGGCCCCGTTAGCTCCAAAGGAGAAAACAGCTCCTGAGTCACTGACGCGGACTGCGCTCCCCTGCTCCCCTCGGGCTGCAGCTGCTTCCTGACCCAGACTTGCGGTGACGCGGTATCGCGGTCCCCGGAGCCGTGCCTGCTTGTTCCCAGAGTTTCCCTTGAGGCTGATTAGACCCCCCAGTACCCCAGAGAGGCAGGGCACATGGGGGCCTTCCCATCTCTGCCTCCTTTTGAGTAAGGATTAGACTTGCCACTTGCCTTTGCTGGGAATCGGGCAGTCGGGAGGGATTGCGTATGCAGAGGGGCCAGCTCTCAGCCAGTGGGGGAGAGAGGCTGCCAGGCCCCTGAACGGGAACACCACAATCCCGTGGAAGAACCCGTCACTCTTCTAGAACATTTTCCTACACACTAATGGCACTTTATTACACTCAACCTGGGAGCTCTAGGTTGGTTTGCATTCTGTCTTTGCCTTGCCAGAAAGCAATCCCTGGAGAAGCAATGGAAAGAGGAGATGCTGTCTGCCCTGGGAACGCGCGGACGGGGATAATTTTGGATACAAGGGTCCCGGGGGGCACCTGGGTCCACGGAGGGGGATGGGCTGAATGTGGTCCCCCCATCCGCCTGTTGAAGAGTCTCAGGTGACTAAGATTAAGCGAGGTCATCGGGGGTGCCCTGATCAAACAGGCCTGCTCACCTGGTGGAAGGGGGCGGACGCGGGCACACAGAGGGATGTCCGTGGGAGGACACAGGGAGAAGACGCAGGACCAGAGCCCACATGGGGCACCAGTGCTGCAGGAGGAGGCTTACCCACCGAGCCACAGCGCCAGCTCCCTAATGGAGTGCTGTTAAGAGACACAGGGGAGGGCTTGAGTGCTGCCCATTTCCGTGCTCTGTTTGGAAAACCCCAAAGGGTGACGGCATCAGGTGTGTGATGGCAGCAGGCGCGGCAGCCATGGCAAGTTTGCTATAGAGATTCTATAAAGATCTGAAGGCCGTCGTGGGGACAGCTGGCAGCCATGTTGGTTTTAGCTTGCGCTGGTGAAACCTCAAGGGCTGAAGTTCACGCTGCATGGACAGCGCATGGGTGGTCGGGTGGTACAGTGCAGGGGTGCAGGCAGGGGTGCAGTGCAGGCAGGGGTGCAGGCAGGGGTGCAGTGCAGTGCAGGGGTGCAGGCAGGGGTGCAGTGCAGGCAGGGGTGAAGAGCAGGCAGGGGTACAGTGCAGTGCAGGGGTACAGTGCAGTGTGCAGAGCAGGCAGGGGTGAACAGCAGGCAGGGGTGCAGTGCAGTGCAGGGGTGCAGAGCAGGCAGGGGTGAAGAGCAGGCAGGGGTACAGTGCAGGCAGGGGTGCAGTGCAGTGTGCAGAGCAGGCAGGGGTGCAGTGCAGGCAGGGGTACAGTGCAGGCAGGGGTGCAGTGCAGGGGTGCAGTGCAGGTAGGGGTGCAGGCAGGGGCCTCGAGGTCCTCAATTGGCTCGCAAGAGGCAGAGTCGCCCTCTGGCTGTGCCTCTGTGCGGTTGGGGTGCCCCCGCCTCACAGCCCCTCTTCCTCCTCATCCTGGTCTCCATCCTCAACACCCATTCTCTCTCCAGCACCTGGACCGTGGGCGTCTGGGCTCCCCCTTCCGGTTTCTGGGGTTTCCTGCAAGTACCTGGGGCTGAGTGCTGAAATGGGTGCTGGGTGACCCCTGCCCTTCAGGGTGCCTGTGCTCCGTGTCGGTGTCTCCTTTAGGGCTCTGGCAGCCATCCTGGGCGAGACTGCGTTCTCTGTGCTTGCTACTGAACACAGAGTTCTCTTTATCTGCTTTCAAATAAGCAGGCGGTGGTGGGGCTGCCGAGTCTCCTCTGAGGTTGCCACCTTCCTTTAGCGGCCTCAGCAGGGGGGATACACACACTGAACAAAAGGCCCGGAGCTGGAGGAGACGGCAGAGAATGCCACAGACTTATGATCCTCGCGGGACAGCGAGGCCCTTTGTAGCTGAGTCTAAACAGCGAGGACTGGGAGAAGAGCTAAGGGAGAAATGGGGTCGCCAGGCAGAGGCCGGGGGATGGCCATCCACGTGCCGTGGGTGAGAGGTCGCGATGGGGTCCAGTCGCGGGGGCAGGTGGAGACGGTGTAATGGGGCTGGTGCTGTGGCATGGTGGGTAAGGCCACCGCCCAAGACAAGGGCATCCCGTATGGGTGCCAGGGTGAGTCCCGGCTGCTCCACTTCCCATCCAGCTCCCTGCTAATGTGCCTGGGAGAGCAGTGGGAGACGGCCCAAATACGTGGGCTCCTGCATGCACGTGGGCACCCCAGAAGGGGGCAGCTCTTGGCTCCTGGTTTCAGCCTGGTCCAGCCCAGCCATTTGGGGAGCGAACCAGCGGTTGGAAGAGCTAACGTGCTCTCATTCTCTGTCTCGCTATTTCTCCCCCCTCCCTTAAATCTTTTAAATAAAAGTCTTTAGAAAGACTGCCATGAGGGTCTGGCTGTAAGGAGTTTCTGACTGCGTCGTCACTCCCTCTCCAGCTTATGTTGTGGCCAGGCAGTGTGGGAGAAAATCAGCCTCCTCTTGCTCAGAACACGCAGCCTGAAGGTCTCCCAGTGTTTCGGGAGGCGGCCCCGGGGTGGGTCGGCGGGCAGTTACTCGTGGTTGGAAGAATCTCTTTGTGGCCCGGGAAGAGGAAACAGGAGATGGGGAGCGCGGGTTAAGGTTCTGCGGCAGCCCCGTCAGTGCACGGGTGGCCTCTGCTGTCCCAGGTCTTGACCATGGCCTTCGGCGCCCTGGGGACCCCTGTGGACTGATTCGGACCTGGTTCCCAGATCGCGGGGAAGACCCTGGGTGCTCAAGTGGTCCCGTGCCCCTCCACTCCTCCCCGGCGTCCGTGGCCCCTGGGCGGTCTGTGCAGGGAGGGGCATGAGGTTGCTCACAAGAGACCTCAGACCTCATTTTTCAAGTTTTAGCAAGACGGCAGTCCGCTTGGTGGTCTGGGCCCAGCCCGTAGCACTGCGACGTGACTGTGAAAATAATCCTGAGGTGGGAGGGGTCTAGTGATGTTTCAAGTGGTCATTCCTTAGTGCTCACTTGAGGCCCGCCCAAGACCACATCCCGACCCCTCGTTCTGGGCGTCACCCTGGGCAGCGACACCACTGTAACGAAACATGGAGAGAACGGAACCCTAGAGGGAGGGGCTGTGTGGGGGTCTCGTTGGTGCTGGATCCGTGAACGGGAGAGAGGCTGCACGCCAAAGGGTTTCCCAGAGACGGCACAGGTGACCAGGCCAGAGGGTGGCAGGGTTTATTCTACGGAAGCAGAGGTTTACTGCGTGGGACCAAGCCCCTCATAAGAACGGGCAACAAAATCTCCCAGGGTCCCTTTCGGAAGCCTGAACTAGCAAAGCGGCCGGAGGCTTAGAAGTCAGTGAGAGGCCGGGCAGTGCGTTCAGACAGGACACAGGTAAGGCCAGCAGCGGAATGAGAATTAAACTCATGCAAAGTGAAGTGCACACCACAGAAGGGATATGGACGTGGCTCAGAGAGCTGCGACAACCAAGGAGGCGCAAGGCTCAGGGAGTGCTGTCCGGGGGGCTTGAGTGTTCCGCAGTAGGTTGGGGCAGGGTGTGGAAACCACCCATTTGCTTACCCTGTTTTGGGTGCACATTGAGAGTGGGAGGTCAGCCACGGCCATATTTCACTGCAATGACCTCCTGATGACCTCAGCGTCATTGTGGGGACAGCAGCCATGCGGGTATTTGCAGCCAGCACAGCACCGGTTCCAAGCGGTGAGGCTGCATGGAATGGGCGCTGGGTTGGGCAGTGCAGGTGGGGCTGGGGGTGGGGGAGGGGCTGGCGACCTCAGCTCCTCCTGGCGCCCACCTCCCTGCCTCCAGCAGCGGCAGCCGCAGACGGTGGGTGCAGAGAGGAAACCCCCACCACAGCTGGGGAGGCGCCCCTGGCAGAGGAAGTCGAGGCTGGGACACCTGCGCCCTGAGTAGCTCCACGGGCAGCTCCCCGCCTGGAGGGGGCACAGCAAACCCACTTACAGGGCGTGTGCCCAGGCAGGGGCTTGGGGGGCTGGAAGGTTGGTCTGGGGGAGCGGTCCTGACCCAAGCGGGCTTGGAGGTGAGAGCAGGAGGAGCGAGGAGGAGGCCCGGGAGAAGAAAGTGCTCCTGGGGCCTTTGCCTGCCTTCTCCACAGCCCCCGCTGGGGGTAAACATTTACTTCCTGTTATGAAAACCAGAGACATCCCTCCCGTTGCTGCGCACTCCCGGTGTGCCCGGCTCTGGGCAGGTGCTGGGACATCGTGGGCCCCTGAAGCTCTTGTGTCTCCCGGAAGTTTGCAGTGTGACCCTGGAGGCGGGGTCTGCTCCCTCACGGTGAGCACCTGCTACGGTCACGTTCACACCGAGCTGCCAGGGAGCGGCAGTGCAGCCTGGCGCTGGGGTGGCAGAGGGGAGATGGGCGGGGTTCAGGATGCGGCCAGGCTGGCACCCGCAGGCAGGAGGCAGCGTCAGCAACAGCAGCCGAGCGGCGGAAGCTCCCGGGCCTGCCTTGCCGCCCACGTTTCTCTCTGATGTTAGAGCCGAAGGGACTTCAGGAATTATTTAGCCCCGATGTTGTCGGGAGATTGAAAAGAAAGCAGTGAACGTAGGAGAGAGGGCACAGCTCTGGTGGGAGCGAGGGTGGCGAGCAGCGAGGGTGTCCTCAGCTGGCCGAGTGGGAGGGAGCTGGCCCCGCCCTCTGGGGCCCGGGAGCCCCCCCCCATACCCTCTATCCCCAGGGAGTTTCTGCCGCTCCTGGGCTTCCTGAGGACAATGAGGCCTTGGCTCGCCGGGATCCAGGGCTCGAAGCTGTGAACCTCCACGACCGGTGTGGGCGAGGGTGGGTGGGAGCCCCGTCTGTCTCGGTAGGACCGCACCCGCAGTTAGCGGTTCCACGTACTCCAGCCTGAGCCCCCATCTCCTTCCTGCCGTTACCCCAAAACCTCAGGACACGGAGACTGGGAAATGCCCCGTGCAGTGTCTGGAAGCTCGTCCTGACAGCCTGGCCCAGACAGGAGTTCTCTCTGCACACACATGTGTGCATACACACACATGCACACATGCAAGCATGCACACACAAGCACACACGCACACACATGCAATCCTGTGCATACACATGCAGTACACACACGCACACACATGCACACAATACATGCACACATCTAAACACACATGCACATATATGCGCGCACACATGTGTGCACACACAAGCACATGTGCACACATTCATATAATTGCACACATACATACACACATACAAACATGCACACATACATGCAGCAAAAAGCACACACATACGCCCACACATGCACATAGCTCACACATGCATACATATAAACACACATACACAGTGCACACATGCACACATGCACGTAATTGCACGCATGTCACACATGAACACACATACACAATATGCACATACACACACACGTGCACACACATGCACACAGCGGCCACCTCCCCTGCTCTCACGCCCTCAGGGGGGCTGGGGTCTGCACAGCTCTGCTGGCGCTGGGACGCCAGTTCGCAGGCTTGCTCTGGGCAGTGTTTCTGCTTTAGCAGAGCCGAGCTGCGCTGTCAATGTCCCTTCTGTGGCCATCAGCTCAGTGTGCCCCGCCTCCGGCTGTCCCTGCTGGCTAGAGAGACGCAGTTATGTCCTGATCTGTGCAGGGCAGGTTTACGGGGCCTCGCGGGCTGCCTGAGGCACGGGGGTCAGCTCGCCCTGGAGATGCCTGCCCTCGACACTGCCAGATGCCATCCAGCCCTGGGATGCCCCCGCCTCCGCTCCTCCCCCCCAGCCTCTCCCCGGCCCCTCGGGGCCTCCGCTCCTCCCCCCAGCCTCTCCCCGGCCCCTCGGGGCCTCCACTCCTCCCCCCCAGCCTCTCCCCGGCCCCTCGGCGCCTTCACAGGTGCTCTGGAATCCTGGGCCTCACGGCGGGCCCTGCACCTGCGCTGCGGGGCTGCCTCTGGGAACGGGGCGGCCAGTCCTCGCTGTGGGCAGGCTCAGTTCTCAGAGGAAGGTCCCATCAAACGTTCTCATTAGCTCTACCCTGGGCAGTCCCTAACCAGCCTGTGCAGCTCCGCTCCTGCCGAGAAAGGAAGCACATTCCCCACCAGGGAGAGCCCTGCAAGCCCCAGCCAGCCCTGCTGAGCACGCCCTGCTCCGCTCTCCAAAAGGAACTGGGAGCTCAGGTGGTGCTCGCCCCACCCCCGGAGTGAGGGGGGGGGGCAGGCGGGAAGGGTGGGAATGGGCTTCAGTAAGCCAGAGAGAAGGGAGGCGGGGCTAGGCTGCCTGAACCCAGCCCTCCCTACCACGGGTCTCCTCTCCTGCCTCGGCCTCCTCACTGGGGTGTGGGGGCGACACAGGCCCTGAGTGGGGATCTGGCTGGGAACTGAGCCTGCACGTCCTCGGAACCAGGCACGACTCAGCTGTTAGAGGATTATCCACATTAGACTCAGATATGCCCGTCCTCTCTCTCTCTCTCTCTCTCTGAACTGCAGAGTGACAGGGCATGTGGAGAGAGTGAGGGGAGACAGCGAGAGAGGGAGAGAGAGAGAGAGTGAGGGGAGAGAGCGAGAGATGGGGAGAGAGAGAGTGGGGGGGAGAGAGAGAGAGAGGGAGAGAGAGTGAGGGGGGAGAAAGAGAGAGTGGGGGGGAGAGAGAGAGAGTGAGGGGGGAGAGAGAGAGGGAGAGAGAGTGAGGGGGGAGAGAGAGAGAGAGGGAGAGAGAGGGAGGGGGGAGAGAGAGTAGGGGGGAGAGAGAGAGAGGGAGGGGGGAGAGAGAGTGAGGGGGGAGGGGGGGAGAGAGAGGGGGGAGAGAAAGGGAGGGGGGAGAGAGAGTGAGGGGGGAGAGAGAGGGGGGGAGAGAGAGTGGGGGAGAGAAAGTGAGGGGGGAGAGAGAGGGGGGAGAGAGAGAGAGTGAGGGGGGAGAGAGAGAGGGGGGGGAGAGAGAGAGGGAGGGGGAGAGAGAGGGAGGGGGGAGAGAGAGTGAGGGGGAAGAGAGAGAGAGGGAGGAGAGAGAGAGAAGGAGGGGGGAGAGAGAGTGAAGGGGGAGAGAGAGAGAGTGAGGGGGGAGAGAGAGTGAGGGGGGAGAGAGTGAGGGGGGAGAGAGAGTGAGGGGGGAGAGAGAGAGAGGGAGAGAGAGTGAGGGAGGAGAGAGAGAGAGTGAGGAAGGAGGAGGAGGAGAGAGAGATCCTCCATTTACTGATTCACTCTCCAAGTGCCCACGACACGCAGGGCTGAGCTGGGCCAAAACCAGGAGCCTGGAACTCCACCGGCGTCTCCCATGTGGCTGGGGCGGCGCAGGCACTGGGCCGTCTCCCGCTGCTTCCCAGGTGCACTGGCAGGGAGCTGGGTCAGAAGCAGAGAAGCCAGGGCTCAAACTTTTGCCCTGATACGGATGCTGGCATTGCAGGTGGCACCGTAACGGGCTGTGCCGCAAGGCTGCCCCAGGACTGTCCACACTTCACCTGCTGTGGCCCAAACGTGAGTGCACGCGTGGGTGTCTGTGCGGGAAGTCATTTCCCCCAAGTGCTGGGGAAGCGGTCGGGCCTGAGGGCTGGGTGGGAGGCGGGGAGCAGCAGAGGGCAGGGTAGGGCGCCGGTTCCCCAGGTGAGCAGTTCTCGACAGCTTTATCCTCGGAGCACGAAGGGCGCTTGAAACTCACTGAAATCAAAGCACAAGACTTCTAAGTTCTCAAAGAGCCTGTGGCAGCCAGGGATCCGAGGGCTGCTTTAGCCCCATTTCTGGGGGTTCTAAGCTCTGGGGTCAGGGAGGTCACTTGGGGCCACCAGGCAGAGGCTGGACATGCGCACTTGGGGGCTCAACGTGATGGGGCTCTCCGGATGTCCATGGACCTGGCTGATGAGACGGAGTCTCCTCCTGGGAGCTCTTGGGGGCTCCTCTCCCTCTCCCCAACACCTGCTTGCCCCCTCTAAAATGCAGCAGGGGCCAGAGCTGTGGCATAGCAGGTAAAGCCACCGCCTGCAGTGCCAGCATCCCATATGGGTGCCAGTTTGAGTCCTGGCTGCTCCACTTCCGATCCAGCTCTCTGCTATGGTCTGGGAGAGCAGTGGAAGATGGCCCAGGTCCTTGGGCCCCTGCACCTGCGTGGGAGACCTGGAAGAAGCTCCTGGCTTCAGTTCAGCCCAGCTCTGGTCATTGCGGCCATTTTGGAGAGTGAACCAGCGGAAGGAAGACCTCTCTCTCAGGAAGGGGTTTTTCCATCTCAGCTGCCCGGATGCAGCCGTTCTCAGGGCCCTTGGGAGACAGGGTGTCCCTGGCACTGTGTCTGAGGCCTCAACCAGAGGTGGCCAGGGCATGCTGAGGTCTCCCGGGGGGAGAAGGCTGCCCCCACTCGGCTCTGTGGCCAGCCTGGGCGCCGTCCACAGGGGAAACCAGGCCTCGATCCCCTCGTCCCACCACGGTGGAGGGTGCAGAGCGGCGGGCGTGCTGACCGTGGGTTGGTGAGCAGAGGATCGCGGCCGAGTGCAGCCCGTGGCAGAAGCGACGGTGCAGGTGCCTCCAGTGTGGCTCAGTTAGGGGTGCTCACAGCTGGTGCCTCCCAGGCCAGCCCCGGCACACCCTGAGCCGTCCTTGCTGGCCCCACGCTGAGTTGCTACCAGGTGACAGAAGCCTCGAATTGCAGCCCAGGGCTGCAGGACATGGAAGCCACGGGCATGTGGTCCCCGCCGTGACCTCGGCTGCTGGTCTCGTGTCCGGCCCCTGAGTGAGGGCCGCCGGGCCGCTGCCACGGCAGCCATGGGCACCTGGGTCGGCCCTGACGCTTCAGCTCGGCACATTGGCTCCCGCTGGGCCTGTGATGAGCGTCCTGTCACATCCCAAAGTGCACAGGACGGAATGCAAAGAGCAATCAGGTTAACCCTGCAGCAGCTCAGGAGATAATGAATTAATCCCCATTTAATAAAGCACACCACAGTGGAAACGGCCACGCTAATGTAGGACAGAATGCCTCGGTCTGTATACACACAGCCTCCTGGAAAAGACATTAAAATTAATTATAGCAAAATCGATACGATTGGAAGCAAAAGCCCGCTATGCAGGGGCAGTAAAAGTGCTTAAAATCTTACGGGAGAGAGGAGGGGTCTCTGATTGCTTGTGGGACACTCCCTCTTCCCGGGCAGCTTGGGTGATGAATTCTGGGCCCTGCGTCGCCCCAGCCCTGAGTGTCCAGGAGGGGACTCTGCCGTGGACAGCCCCCTCCCCGCCGCTGCACGCAGAGACCACCACCGACCTGCTCGGGGACAATGGACAACGGTTCACAGCCTGGCCACTTCCGTCCTGGTCCCAACCCGGAAGCAGAGGTCTGGCTGGGGCTGTTTGTTTGCAGTGCAGGGTGGTGGTCCCTCTTGAGACCCCGGCTCGAGATCCACAGCCATTTCCCACCTCTGACTCCAGGGGCCAGGACCCCTCCCCTGCCCGGCAGCCCTGGGGGCAGGGCTTCACCTGCATCAAGTGGACAGTGCAGATGGGGAGCCGGGCAGGGCCAGCCACAGCCAATGGCAGCAGAGATGTGATTTCCCAGGAGCACCCAGGGCTGCCGCTGGAAGCTTCTCCGTGCCCCAGCGAGATCGGCAGGTGCCAGGCCCACCGCTGTGGTCTCTCCCGCGCGGGATCGGCCTCCACTGAGGGCAGGGGGCCCTGGCAGCTCGCATGCTGAGAATGCTGGGAAAAGCGAGGGTGGCGGAGGAGCTGGAGCTGCCTGTGTGGGCACGCGGCCGGGTGGGATGTGGCTCAGGGTGCCGCTCCTCCCAGACCCAGAGCTGAGCCCCTGCAGCCTTCCCTGGGCATGGGAGAGGGGGGATAGCAAGGGGCCACTCTGCAGCCCACCTGGCCCCAGAACAAGAAGGGGAGATGGGGGAGGGGCATCCCCGCGCGATGGCGATGGAGAGGCCAAGTCAGCAGACAACCGGCTTGGGGCTCACGGTTCCCAAGAGGACCCCCCCCCCCCCAAGGACAGAGCCTGTGCTGTGGCTTCCCCAGGGCCAGCAGGCTGGGGCCGGATGGCAGGAATGCCTCCTGTGGGCCCTGGGTCCCTCCTCACTCCTCAGCGGTCAGTTCCTGGACGAGAGCCCGGTGGAGCAGGTGGGCTGTGTATAGGCCATGGGCTCCAGGGGGCCTTTTACTGTCGCTAGGAATTGGCTGGAGGACCCTGGGGGGCCGGAGCTCCTTGCGTTAGATGCAGAGAGCAAGCTGCCGCTGCTGGGGTCCGAGCCCTCTTCCGGCTGCTGTGTCTCGAGGAGCAGGTGCGAGATGCCGCCTCGAACCCGGGCCTCTCCCGTGACTGGATGGTGAGTGGGGGGCTGTGGGGCCATTTTCCAGGGGAGGACGTGGCCCTCGGGCAGCCGCCGGCCAGGGCACCCCCTCGGCGTTTCTCTGAGGACCCAGGGGCGTGGCTGTCCCAGCAGGCATCAGTGCAGCTCATTGGTCCTGGTCCCTGGGGAGGACGCCCCCTGCCCACCGAGGCTGAGGGCCCCGACTCTCGGTGCTGCTCCGCCATTTCTCCGTTCGCTCACTTGGCTCTCGTCCCCTGGGCTGGCCCAGTCGGGCTGAAAGGGCTCTGACGTCCTTGGCACCGCGGCCTGTCTGCGGCCACGCAGGGGACGCCCCCCGAGGAGGCCTCTGCCCTTCCCTGCTCGCTCTCACGGAACCCCGCTCCAGGGCCCAGGGACCCCCGCGCACAGGGCACCCGGGTCGCGAGTCACGCGCGGGTGGCGAGAGCCTTCACTTTGCACGGAGTCTCCGGCCGCTCTGTTTCCCGTGTTCCCTTCCCATGGGCTCCGTTTGGACGCAGCTCAACTTCTCCGCCTCTGATTCACGACAGGGCAGCCACGGTGCCAGCCAGCAGTCTGCGTCTCCGGGTGAGGAGCTTTTAGGAATAAATCCAAACAAAACTTAAAAAGCGTCACACTGAATCACACGTTCTCCGGCGAGCTGGGCCCCAGCCCAGGCGCTGATTTGCAGCCCTTTTGCACAGCCTGGAATTTGCCGGATTATCCCGGGTATTTATGTGGCCCTACGTCTCCGCTGACGGGTGGGATGTCTCTGTAAATCCTCGGGGCCGGGCCGCGCCGGGTGTGGGCTCGCTGGCCATGGCCACCTCCGTATTTCAGACATGGCGGATCGAAGGCGATGGATCTGGGTTGGCAGCCTCCCGAGGCTCCCTGGTGCCGGCCACACGCTCGCTCTTCTCCCTCTCCGCTGCGACGCCCTGCGCTCACCCCGCTGGCCCACTGGCTGCGCCCTCGCTGGCTCTCGAACAGGAGG